>NC_092695.1:29407433-29707433 GCF_964275005.1 Diadema setosum
CATGTACAACTGTACATGAAACAAAATCAGCAAGACTTTTAGTGTACCTACAACGTTTTGTATTCTCGTGTACCACAGAGTTAAATGAATTGTCTACTTTTCCCCTGGGAAGATAAACTACAATTTTTTCTCAATCATAAAAAATGGAAGCTGTACATGAGTGTATCTACAATATATGCACCTGTCAAATTTGCAATGTAGATTTACCTGAGAAATTGGGTAAAACATGATATATTTGCGGCACAAAATTTTCGCGAATTGGAGCCGATGGCCTTTTTCGTGGCATGAAATTTTCGCGAATTGCCACTGGCGTTCAATGCATATAGTGTAGACAAGAAATTTCGCGTGCATTTTAATTTGCGAATCTTGGCACTCATGAAATTCGCGAAATTAAAATGCACACGAACATTCCTCGTTTTACAGTATAATGTCTTCAGAAAGTAAGCGAGTGAATTTAAATTTAGGTGCAGTGTTGTATGGTATGCATTGGAGACTTTGTTGGACTTTTTAGGTGTGTGTGTGTGTCTGCTGTGTTCCTCTGATTGCACCAGAATTTAAGAGGAAAAATTTGTTGGTTAATGATACCTGATGGCCATGTCCCTGCATACTTTTGTCCCTTACAGAAGCAAAGCTCCAAACCAAAGCACAGAGAGCCTGATGCCCAAGGACTCCCTACGCAGTCAGTCCCGAGAGAGCTCCTACCCAAGCCCCATCCCAGCGCAGGGCTGGGTGATGGGGGAGAGCTCGACAGGGGAGCCCACCACCGTGGACGGGGGAGCCTCATCCCACCAGGGCGGGGACAACTCCTCCACCATGATGGCCCCCAGCGAGCGCAGCTTCGGGAGCATGTCCGACGTGGACCTGGCGGACCTGACTGACCAGACCCTGAGCCCAGAGGACACCCCCAGGACCAAGGGCAGTATTGACCATGGTGTGATTGGGCACGAGGGAGCCCCAGAGGGACTAGAGGATCTGATCGCGACAGCACCTCCTGTTGAACAGGAACCACGTACCGGAGAGGATGGAAATGCACAGGCTGAAGCTGGTACTAATGAGAACGACAGAGTAGGGTCAAGCAGTGTGGAGAATCTCCCTGGAAGTGAAACAGGAGACACTCCTAGATCAGCTGGTGATGCGTCCACTCCAAACCGCGGAGAGGAGGATGCCAGCGGTGGTGATACAACCCCCGGAGTTGAGGGGGAAGAGGTAGAGAACAAGGACCAGGGGGTGGTGGAACAGAGTCCAGCTGAAGATGTGGAGACACAATTGGAGCGTGGTGATTCAGAAGGGATCACTCAGGGACCAGGACAGGAAGATGCTGAGGCGGAGGACAGAGGAGACGTGCAATCTGAGACTGAGAGTGAAAAAGGTACCCTTGAAATTACATCTATTCAGAATGATACAACTGAAGACGTGTCACACATAGATGTAGATACAGATATAACCAAACACACTAACACTGATACAAGTGAAGAAGTTACGCATGATTAACAGCCATCACCACTCACAAAGTAATTCCAGAAATTCATCGAAACTCCTAAAATGACTCCATTTCATCATATTATGAATCATTTTCTTGGAGAAATTACAACATGCACTTAGGCTATCATCTTTACCAAATGAGTTACTTTTACTGGACAACTCGTCTTCATCACATCATGGCTCTACCAGTATTCATTCAAAATGTCTTCATGAGAACAGCCACTCATTGTTCATGTCAAACAGTATGTTACCTCATACAAAATGTTACTTGTCTTCATAGCTCTTCTTACTGTATATATATGTATGAATCTACTTTAGAGATGGAAAAAATGATTAGTTTATTTTAATGGTGTTATAAAGTACTAATATCTCTGAAGTTAATTTCCATTGGTGGCATGCTCTTTCCATTTCTAAAGAGTTTGGTAGGAGATTTATCCCAAAGATAGAGTTGTTTTCTATGGAAGCTGTGATATTAGTCAGCATTTGGATGAAGATCAGAGTGGATCGGCATATGATCAGAGATCAGAGTGGATCGGCATTGGTGTAGAGGGATGCAGCAGTCCATATACAAATCAAAACATTTACTCGTTTGCTTCGTTATCATTAATCAACTGCAAGGGAAATTTGATTCAGTGTGCTTGTGTCATTTGTTAATATTTTAATCTAAATTTTACCCTCTGGAAATTCCAAAATTACAGTCACAATCATACTGTTAAAATTTCAAGTTGGAGGAAAATCTGTAAACAAAAATATTTCATTCAAATCAATTTTAAGGGGATATATAGCTACATGTAAGTCCGCACAAAATATTCAAATCATTGGGTATAGGATATGATACCAGAAGTATTATCCCTAGAGCTATGCCAGATGGTGCAACTTCATTTCAGGCACTTACATTATATAAATGCCATTCACAGTGACATTTAAGGTTAGTTTCACATTATGCGTGCTGAAAATGATAGCAACAGTTCTGGGAAATGTCACATGTTTTAAAGGTAACAGCGATGTTGTAGTTTTTCCTGTTAATTCTGGTTATTGTACTAAAAATAGTCATTCAAAATCAAATTGTCTTCATCCCTGAAGTGAATTGTTTGGTGTGGGAAATCATGTACATTTCCCAGTGGGATCGTCCAGAATTATGTAACAGTGTGTGCATCCATATATCATGAGTCAGTTGTGAATTTATTTACCCCACTTTTTATTCTGCATGAATGTTTTACTGAATATGTGGCTGGTTTGTGCACATGTTTGTTTGTCATTGGTTGCTTGTCACAAATTTGTCCATCTGTATACATGCATGAGTTGATCTTACATTTGATGAACAACTACGTGCCCATGACATTTGTACACCTGTAGAAATCTGCCCATTCATGTTAACATCTCATTTTCTGTGTATGCCTTTGTATTTAAATACCACAAGTGACAGATTTATCACATTTAATATGACCTGACTCATTGCTGTGTATTCATTTCATAAAATGAATATTGCATTTATTCTATCACAATTTGTGGGAACTCTTCCCTAGAAAAACCAAAGAAAATTTACTTTGGCAGTGGAAGTCTGTATTCTTCTCATGCCATAGTAATTGTGTTTCTGAGAGGTGAAAGCAATAAGCCTTCGTTTATGTGTAAAAGTCTTCTTCAAGGGAATATGCACTGCATTTCAGTCAGCAATGGTGTGCATACACAATAGTACACTGTATGCTTTGATAACAATGTCGTTCATAGCAATTCTCGCTGTTAGTACCTATGATACTCAATTTAATTTCTTTGCATTTTTTATTTCATGTCTCTATTTTGGCAACAGCTTGAGGGAAACAAAAGACAAACAAATAGACAGGACTTAGAATTATATTTTATTGAATGCCTACAAGCAGATGGAATGTGCTGAAATGTTGTTCAATGTGAAGTATGTATCAAATTTGGAGTCCCTAATTACAACAAACATAGAAGCATTGACAATTATCATCTTTTGCAAAGGGGTTTGATAAAAGAGTTGGTCGATGGAAGCATCCATACTTTTATAAATTTCATGGTTTTGTTTTGTTTTCTTTTGTTTTTGATATATAGTGTCACAAGAGCTCTGTGAAGTTTGTGTATAATATTGTATCATACCCTTTACACGTAAGTGAATATTTGAGTGGAATAGTTTCTGTAAATTGTAGAACTCTGTGCATGACAATCACTGTAGTTACAGTACTTTCTAAGACATGATATGTATTTTCAGGATTATGTTCTAATTCAAAATGTTTAAAAATGGGCTTCCAATAATCGTGACTCAGTAAGTTATACAGAATTTTCCTCATCAAAATGTGTAAAATGCATTTTAGTGCACAAGGTACAATGTATACATGAACAATCTGTAAGTGAAAGAGAGTGAAAATCAAAGCGAGATTCCATGTAAGTGATATACCACACCCTTTAAGATATTACCTTGTAGCAGAGCTGAAGTTCAAAGGCTGTTTCCTGATTTCACAGCCATGCTAAGATTGTTTCTTATTGTTAAAGTTCTATCCAATTTCTCACCATTTTTTTTTTTAAAGTACAATTTGTATCACGCATTTGTGTACTTAGGCTGAAGGTGACAGGGTATTCATAGTCTTCCTGATAATGTAACTTCTTTAGGGGCAGTGTTAAACAGGCCAAAATCCTGAGTTAGGTGATAACATATTATGTTCATTGCAGTTTATCAAGATGTGTTAAAATGAGTTGATTTTGATGACATAATTCTAAAAGACAGGGGAAAAAAAGGAATTACAAAGTGTAGTCACTGTAGGAAACTTGAAGTGTTCTTAAAATTCTCATGTTAGTTGTAGCTGACTGGTCTACCACAGAAACAGTCAAAGCTATTACAATACCATAGTGTGTATCATGGTACATTGTACTTTTGAGAATTAGGATGTGATTGATTATGCAGTGTATGGCTGAGCATGGCTCTAATTTTGTATAATTTTCCACTTATTCAAGTGATTGGGTGATAATGTCGTTGGTTGCTGTTTCTGGTACAACCAGTTCAAATCGACACAGGAGCAAAGGAAGGCTGAGACTTTGTAGTGTAGGAAACAACCCCTTTTTGGGGCAATTTAGTCCCCAATTATGAACTTTGTAGTGTTTACTGTGAAGCAGATGAAATCATGGAAACCAGAAGTGGGCCCAATAAATACGAGAGAAGCCAGGAAGATCTGTGCCAGGTTGTCTTTTGTTCGTGACTCCATGCGATGAAAGCAAGTATGAAACCAGAAATCGGAACCGATTCCATCAGCTTCGGTACTGTTTGCAATGTTGTGAAGATTTCCAAGATTTTGTAAGAAAGCCTTGAATGGAATTTGCATTTGCGAGCATCTCTGAATTGTACAATTCAGAGAAACCTAATAAATCTGCAGTGCATCAAGATTTGGCATCATTTTCATGTTTTAAAACTGAGATTGCATTGCCTTTACTCTTTACACAACCTTCTTTTGAGCACAGAAACATTTTCAAATTTATATATTTATGACCTGCCAATAAGACAGGGCATTACAACACTTTTTAGGATTGCATGTGGTATTTTCTGCCAAGCTTAAAATGATTGGTTTGCAGTGTGGGAGTTAACTTTTCCCTTGTAGTCTTCAGAACCTCTCAGCGATTCATAGCCAAATCCTGATCTAATAATTTCATCTTAGTTTGACTGACTCTGACCTTTCATATTTTTTTTTTTGTTTGACAAATACTTGCTGTTCTTTGCATGAAGTGATGAATGAAATCTTTTTCTTTTTATGTATATACCTTAGAGCATTCGTGTAGTTTTTGAATTCACCCAACGAAATTACTAATGGCCATAGCTGACACATTCTAATGCATTTATTCATTTGTTTCTCATCAATACTTCAAATTCACCTGTCTCTTTACTTTATCATGTTGTGATGACTTTGTAGTGATCCCAGATACACTGTAACATAGTAATCCTC
Organism: Diadema setosum; assembly: GCF_964275005.1. Lineage (NCBI taxonomy): Eukaryota > Metazoa > Echinodermata > Echinoidea > Diadematoida > Diadematidae > Diadema > Diadema setosum. The sequence continues at coordinate 29,412,863 of NC_092695.1, forward strand.
TAACTCCACAAGCCTTAAACACTAGTTGATACATTAAATGCATTGAACTGAGACCTTGTATTTAAAGATATTCTGTTTTCTCAGTGTGGAAGGGGAATGGTGATATTTTCCTCCATGGCTTTTAAAAAAAAGTAATTCTATTTTTTCATTGTGTGTGTAATCAGTTGTGTCAGCAAAAGGGGCTGTCTGTATAAAAAATGTGAAAGAAATTGTGTCATTGGAAATTGAACTGGGTTGCATGAATCAATACTCATGTTGTACATATACACGTACAGCATGTATTCCTGCAACATTGCACACTGAAAACTTCACCTGTTTTACATGTATGTGCTGACTGGTTTAACTCGACTCAAGCTCACTGCAAACTGCACTGAAGCCAAAGTTTGAAATTCAAATTCATGTTTGACTGTGTGATGAAAGGAGAAGGATAACACTCAATGAAATAATTTTCCACACTTATACAGAGCATTCATCATGTACATGTACATAATGGAGATATGTTGTCTGCAATGTTTGTGTACAATTTGCTATGATCTTGCTTTGATGTGCCTCATTTTTGAAATATTCGAGGGTAGAATAACAAAGGCAAAAATTTGTCAAGAAGGGCAGTTTGTGTAGGTATGGCTGCTCATGAATGATGTAGTTCATGCTGCAAGTTTATAATTTGTCAAAGTGTGTTTTAGAGCACCTTTTACTTCATGATTTTCTTAGCAGATTCCATGAAAGTACAACATGTTAAGTGAGTCCACTTCCTTCCAAAAAAAAAAAAAAACATTTTGTAGATCATGGCTCTCAAATACTGCTTTCACTCAGAAAATGTGTGCATGTTCATCGTTATTGTGCAAGCCTGTTGCTTAGTCATTGCTTTGATGTGTCCATATTCAGTCTTGACTTTGTACGTGCATCTGTTTCATGTTCATCTGTCCATCCACCCATCTGTCTATCCACTTTACATCCTTCAGTGCTACCATCAAGCCAGCACACTTTCAGGGCCAAGGCCATAGATAGTTCCCCATCTTCATCATCACCATCCATGCATGCTGTTCCTCCCGATGACTCCCACTCGTTTGTCCCCGTGGAAACGTATGAGAAGAATCATCCACATCATCATCATCACCATGACAACAGCAACAGCCCACAGCACACGCCCACCTCTCAGCATCAGGGCCCGCTCACTCCCAGGGCGAAAGTTGTATCGCTTGAGTTGGATGTGCAGCATGGAGTCCCTGGCTCCAAGCAGACACATGTCAGGTCACAAAATAACACGCCTACTGGTAACTATGACCATTGCACTTGTGTCCATCACTACATGTATCATTTCAGTTGTGGATTAGTATTTGGTTTCATATTGTTGTTGATGTTATTGTGGATGTGAAATAGTTTTGTAAATCTTGTCAAATGTATCATAGAGAATTTGAAAATTGTGACATTTCAGTAGTTTCAGTTGTCAGAACACGTGTTCCTAATATTCCTTTATGTCTACTGTTCAAGTGATATCTGTTGGTCTCTTCAATGGATTGTGAATGTTCAGTTGTTTTCAATTAGTGTTGGCTTTGTTAGAGCTCAGCTTGACTGCGATCATTAAAGTTAAAAGTTATGACCTCAGCTGTCCAGATGACTTTATAAATTCAATAGAGTGTGAGTGTGTATTCTGTCATAAGAATTATTAAGTATCTATATTCATGAGGATTCTTGTGTGATCTGTATCGCAGCTTATATGAGGCTGTTGAGTGAACATAGGGACCTGCTTACACACGAGGCTGACCCTCAGCACCACGCCCAGCATCCAAGGGATGTGCCTGAGTACCTGCTGATGATGCCTGCAGTCAGCAGCAAGCCTCTCACTCCCCGGACCAGCCCCCAAAACAGCAGGCCTGCCACTCCTCGGTCAGGAGGGGGAGCTTCACCACGCCTTTCTCCGTCGCCCACGCCATGTCCGAGGCTGTCCAGGTCCTCATCGCCATCACCGAGGAGTGCATCTCGTACACCCTCCCCTCGATCTGTGGGTGGTCACTTGTCGCCCAACATAGGGGCATCTCCAGGAGGTATGTTGTAGCCCTTACTGACCATTTGAAAGAGTTCATTCTGACATGCAGGTTGACAATAGAAAAGTTTGTCTATCTACATGGTTATAACGAATGTTCTTTGTGAAGGTTTTGTATTGTCAGATAGCCAATTTAAGCTGTGTTGAAATATGTTCATCAGCTGGTATGATTTGTTTTTTGTGCCTTTCTTCTGTAGAGGTAGCTTGGAACTGCAGTTGTAAGACTAATCTACAATATATGGTCAGTTTTAGAAAAAAAAAAAACAATGATCACAGAAGCATTTTCACCTTCAAAATGCATGTCTCCTGGTCCATTAATGAACTTATTCAAACTACCCACTTTGTATTAGTGCCAAAAGATGGAAAGGAGATCTAAACATGGTTTTTTTTTGTTTTTTTTTGAGTGTGTTTTGCTGACATAGTGATCAACATGCAAAAAAGAAAAAAAGAAAAAAATAGAGTCCAGATACTTTAACAAGGTGTATCTTTTGCTGAGCATACACCAGTGTCAAGCTGTCTGGGAGAGTGCCCCATTCATGAAACAAAAAAGATTACTGTAAAACATGATATATTCGTGGCACGAAATTTTCGCGAATTGGAGCCGACGGCCTTTTTCGCGGCAAGAAATTTTCGCGAATTGCCTCTTGCGTTCAATGCATATAATGTAGATAAGAAATTTCGCGTGCATTTTAATTTCGCGAATCTTGGCGGTCGCGAAATTCGCGAAATTAAAATGCACGCGAACATTTCTCGTTTTACAGTAATCACTGCAGGCTGTTTTTCAATTTATGCAACTTGATTTCCTGTCCTATTGGAGGATGTAGAGTGAAATTGTCTGTGCTGTTGAGTTTGTATCTGCATCAAGAAAACATTGCTTACATCAGGCACTCATATGTCAAGATTTATATATATATTCTCGTACAATCCTCATATCATTTCTTTGTCACCTTTCTTACCTCCAGGGTCTAGGGCTGGTAGTCGGACTCCGAGTCCTTCACCATCTCCCCCGACAAGACCAAAGTCCGCCCGCTCAAAAGCCGCATCATCTCGGCAAGGTTCAGCGTCGAGCAGAGGAGATGCCGACTTCTCAATGAAGGTGGAATCTGTTGCTGTTGGTGACGCCGATGCAAGTGGACATGGCAGCCCTGGACTCATGTCAGAGAGCAGACTAACCATTACTTCAGAGGATGCAGAGGTAATAGGCCTAATCCTGTCGTGCATTTTTTTTTTTTTTTTTTTTTTGCTGCGCTTTATGGGACTTTCAAGAGCACAGGTCTATGGTAGCACAGAATGGCTAGCACTTATGAGTATCATTGCTTCAACTTAACCTGTTGAGGGCGAGTCCTGAGTATACTCGGGCAGGGTTCTATGGGAAATGTGTGTTGTAGCAAAATTAGCCCCTCCTCAACGGGTTAATGGCTTGCAATGCTTTTTAACACTGTACACTCTGTGCCACCAACATTCATGAATGCTTGTATGTTCTGGCATTGTACACGGAATGTGTGTAAGGTATTGTTCACTTCTATACCTGGGGCTATTTTGATGTATCTATTTCTTGGTTAGATATGTAGCACATAAATTTACATCACATCTTGTGAATTAGTGTAATTTTCAACCAGTTTATTTAGGCTAGAATGTTTGTAATCTCATCATTGACGGGCAGCATTATGAAGGGAGAAAAACTTGGTAACCAGCTAGTGTAAACAGAACCACATTTATAGGCAAGTAAACAATTGATTATGAATGCAAATGGAATTTATGAGAGCACTGGACAAATGTCTAGATACCCCAGGATAAGTTCCTGACATCCTAATGGTTATAGCTTCCTTTGACTTGGCATGATTTTTTTTTTTTCATCTTTGTTCACTGTTTTCCAGGCAACAATTTCCAGCTGGGAATAAATAGTAGCAATCTAGCAAAATTGAACAAGGTTTTCACAAGATAAATGTAGATGTTGAAACTGAAACCATACTGTTGCTTCTAACAGTGAAAATGTTTTGTTGATATTAAAATTATGTGTGACAGAGAAACATGAAGTCAGCACTCATCATTATGTGACTGACCTGCCTTCATTCCTCCTATATTCAGGTTTCTGCAATCACCGATAACTATGACGATTTGGGCATCATTGATGACGATGGAGCGGGCACATCCATCTGCACCCCGGATAGCGAGCTCGACTTTTCTCGCAGCGGCGATGCCACGGGCTTCTCCTCCGGGGCTGCCTCCCCGTCGATCACCATCACCACCGCTCCATCGACCGACCATCCCGCCATGCTGGAAGTTCCTGGGAGGCGACCAAGCTCTGCTCCGGGACAGCGGACAGGGGTTGGTCCTGCACCCAGGCTGGGTCTGCCCACAAATTCTGGCGGGAGTGTGAGGCCTGCATCAGCTAGAAGGGCGAGGCCGTCTGGCCGGTCTCCCTCACCTAGACTGAGTGTGTCCCCCTCCAGGCCCACATCACCAAGGTGAGAATGAAACTCTTTACAAAGGAAAACAGGAGGATACTTCGTTCGAATTATGTAAGGAAATATGTGAAAGGCATCATTGGGAACTTCCAGGTTGGCATTAATCTACGTGGGCAGTTTGTAAATGCGGAGAATTGTTTGTGTACACCAGATTATGGCAGTTGTAGATTTAATCATGAGTGACTTTTGGATGTAAAAGACGTTGAAACAGCCTTCACATATCAAGTTGTGATATATTATAACAGTGTGAATTCAATGTGCAATGAAATCTGGGCCCTGTTTTATCAAAAGATACACAGTCAATTAAAAATTTCCTTACCACACAGGATGCCATAGACTTACCATAGAAATCAAGTAGGGCATGTAATAAATTATAACTGGGCCCAGAACTCCTTTCACAATAATGAACACAACATTTATCTGAATGATACACACATGGCAATCCTCTTATTTGTAATGGATCTCACAAACCTTGTCCATCACTGTTCTTCAGCTCCAGTGTGCTATGAAAGACATCTGAAAATAATTTAAATGTTTACTTCATATATTTGTTGTTGTTGTTGTTACAGACCAACATCTCCCCGATTCAGCCGACCTGTCTCTCCCAGTGGAAGGCAGAAGGGTACAATGTGGGAGGGGCGACCTGTACCTGAGTTTGGACATTCAAATCCTGTGAGTATAGCATCACAGCACAGTGTTGACTTTTGGTCAGTTCCAGTCAAGCATATTCCACTGCATTCTTGAAAGATTATAAATCAAACACAAGTATCAATTAGTGCGATTTGATAAGATTTGCTGGTCACAGTCTTACACTGCCTCTCAACAACAAACAACTTCTGAGTTGGTTTATGGTTATATCAATTTGCATGTGTGTGTGTATGTGTGTGCATGTTTGTGTTTGAAAGAAAGAGAGAAAGATCTAAGGAGCCACTGGAAGAGAGAAAAATATCAGTATACAGTATGTCCTCAAAAAAATTACAATCAGATTTTCGAATTGATAACACCCAATATGATTGACCTGTCTAAATGCCACTTCAGGGTCTTAAAATAAGACATCTTAGCTGTATTTTGCAGAAAACCCCATTCAATTTGGTTAAGCGGTCACAGAGAAATGTAGAATGTTATAAAGCATGTCATGAGTCTGATTCTTCCAATTTTAACACTTCGATGCTCTTGTGTGTGAATACTATAGGCAGAACTTGGAGGGAAGAGATTCCCGACATCTTCTACAAAATTCCTCGTTTCTCTTTGACCACAGAAGAAAATCGAATGGGGTTTTCTGTAAGTTGTGGGCAATGAGTTATAGTTTCATACTCTGAATTTGTATTTAGATTGATTCTCTATCTTTAAAGATATCATTGCAGAGGGTCCTGTTGTAATTTTTTTTGGGACATACGGTACTGCTCGATAAGCTTACTGGTGTGTTTGTGTGAGAGAGAGGGGGGGGGGGTGAGCGAGATAGATAGATAGTTATATATGCTGCACTGAAGTGTGTTTATGTGTGAGAGAGAGAGAGAGAGAAGAGGAGACCAAGAGAGTACTGGATATACCAAATATTCACAAGGTTTTAATTGTCGCAAACTCTGCAAGTCAGGTGCTGTTCGTGAATTCGAAGACACACGCAAATATTGACTCTGATCCCGATATGGATATGATGTGCACGTATACATTTCTCCATTCTGTACCATATTTCACCATCGTGAATTTAACCGCTTGCAAATTCGTCGAGAAACCCCGATTCATGAAAATTTAGACTTGGTGAATATTTGGCATATACAGTAATATGACTATACTGCGCTATAAGCTACACGTGGATGTGTGTGTGTGCATGAGTTTGTGTGTCTGTATGCACCGCCTTCATCATTTTATTGCCACTATGCTACCTATATCTACTTTGTTGTGTCAATGACATAATGGATAGAGGAAATTAAGAAAAAACAAAAAATGACAATACAGAGAACCCTGAATTTTATTTCACAGAGTGCTGAATATGAGTATTACCAGAAGCAACAGGAAGCCAAGTCATCTGTGGACATCCAAAAACTCTTCAATAAGACGTCTTCCAGGGATACCAAGAAGAGACTGAGTAAGGCTGAGAAGGCAAGGCAGGAGAAAAGGGAGAGGGAAGCATTTGAAACAGAGAGGTGAGATATGTGATATATTCTTCTAATAATCTATCGCACTTTCTTAGATATGAATGAATTATGTTCCTCCACCAATCTATCAATACATTTTTCAAATATGAATTGTTAGATATATACCATGATGTACCTCCACCAATCTATCATACTTTTTCAAATAGAAAGGTTAGATTATATCATGATGTACCTCCACCAATCTATTAAATACTTTTTCAAATATGAATGGTCAGATATATACCATGATGTACCTTCACCAATCTATTACACTTTTTTTTTTAAATGAATGGTTAGATATATAAAGTGATGTACCTCCACCAGTCTATAATACTTTTTTCAAATGTCCTGCGTAAGCTTCCTCTCTATATTCTACCTAATATGCAATACCACCTTTCACATCTTGCTTAATATTGTTAATGAATGATTTGCCAATTTCCTCTGGGAGAAGAGAAACTGTTTGCATGAAAGCCACATATTCACACTCTTTGTGCATTGATCTGTGTTTGTTCATGAAACATGATAGTAGTCATTTTCTGTACAATGCTTTTCCATAATGTTTTGGTGCTCAGTGTGCGCCCTCAATGAGTATACATTGCATCGTACAGGTACTCGTCATGTTTTGAAAATGAGTCGGGTTGAATGTAATACTAGGGATCTCTACGTTGGTGTTGACACTCCTCCATCATAGCAGACTGCCATCTTCTCAACACACATACCATGTCTTTTAAATTTCTTAATTTGTCAGTACCACTGTGCCTCTGTTACAGAGAGTCTGCATGATTTTGGATGGAATAGCATCATGCTGTTGTTGTTCTTTTTTGATAGGATCTGCATAGCAGAAAAGATGAATACCACACAAACTAGGATTCCATGAAGAGTAGTGTCCAGCCAATTTCCTTCATGTTTTTTTCTCACCAGAGCGTACCTTGAGCACCTGTGGAAGAGAGAGATCGCCTTGTACAAGCGAGACGACGTCACCTTCAAGAACTGGGAGAAGGAATACATGCTGGACAAACTCAACAAGGAGAAGCTGCGACAGGCCAAGCGAAACATGATGCTCCAAGAGTGAGTTCAGGGGTCAAAATTTGCATATATCATGAGCAACTTCCTGTGTGGTCTGATGGGATATTGATGTATTTTGTTAATCTTTAGGGACTATGCTCAAGTATTGCTATCATTTCTGGCCTAGCTATTAACCCATATTGGGCCATCTACGGGATATTCCATAGTTCGTCCGAATGCCGCAGGGGCCACATATGGAATATCCCGTAGTGAATAAAATGACATATGAACGACGTCATTCACTTCCGCTGAGTACTATGACTGTACTATGCATTGAATGGCAGCATGTTATGTACCATATTAAAGAGATTTTTTTTTCCTCTTGCAAATGGTATATAATGTGGGTATGTTTTTTTTTCATTGCTTGCTAATGAAGAGCAATTGTTTGGAGAGTTGTCTGTCTGTCGGCATGTGTGTGCAAACTCTGCTGGGCCACTTGGGTGTTTGTTTACACGGGTGCGTTGGCCCAATATGGGTTAAGCTAAAAACTGATGCATTAAAACTACCTTGTATATACAATCATTTTTCATCATGTAAACTGGATACTGTAAGTTTGGATTACCTGTACATTGTTTTTAACTGGCATTTTATAAGTTGTAGCAATAGTTTTATCATCAATCAATTAACAAGTTATGATCACGTGATGAGCAGCGTGATTCCATCTTGTAATATGTGACATAAGTAGTGTGGTGATATAGTGACTGATATTACGAACCAAAATATTCAAAATTGCTTTTGTTGTATACGCATGAAAGATTCATTTGACCTTGAGATCAGCTCTACTTTAGTAATCTAATTGTGTGGATAAATTAAAGTGTTTACATGTACGTGTAGTTTCTCGATAAGATGTTGACATTCAACATAATCACTTTTTAGCATATATGCACAGACTTCTTCAGGCAACTGCCTTCCTCTGCTAGTTTTTGCTCCTACTCCTCACTAAGTCTGCTTGGTTCTAATCATTATTGCTCTACAGGCAAGCAGCTGAGCACAGAAGGCAGATGGCCCTACTGAAGAGGATTGGCCCCAGTGTAGACATCCATGAGTATGTAGCATTCCAGACTCTTCCCTTTCTCTCCTCTATATTCCTTTGCACATATTATTAAGTAGCATGACACTTAACCTGCCTTTGGTAAGGCCTATTTGTTCATTATCATATTCACCTTTGACAGAAGATCATGTTTATGACCAAAAAAAAAAAAAAAAAATCAAATCAAATCAAATCAAGACTGTGTTAAGATGTTGGTATTACAATCACAATAATTTACAATGGCTAGAATGTTACAAGTACCAGGCATTGCTTTTCCCTCCATTTTTATGTAAAACTTAGAACCATGTGTTTTATTTGATATTTTTTCACTTGTTGTGTAAGTGCAAATTAGGAATTTAATTGCTATTGTCTCAGTTGTAGAAAAAGTACAAATAAGAAATGTTGACGTTATCATATAGATACAATAAGATACTTGTATAATTATGATTAGCTTATGAGAATTTACTTCTTGAATTTTTCCAGATTGTTCAATGCTCAGACCAGAGGTGTTTCCAAGGCAGAAATGAAGAGGGCTGCAATCAGCATTCAGAGGTAAGAACTTATTCTGTGATGAACTATAATGTACAATGAATGCACACATTCTCTTAGCCTGTCTTTTAATGATGAAATGTACAATAATGTACCTTCATGAATGTATAATGTTAATTTCAGGATACTTAAAGGACTGCATATTCAGAGTGAAAAATACACAGGCTGGTGCCATACCGGGAACCTGCCAATAGAATGTTTGAATATGAAAATGGCAAGCTACCAGAAATATCAGCCATGTTTTTATCACATGATGATTAAAATCAAGCTTGTACTTTATTTTTGCAGGTTTGTCAGAGGGATGATTGTGAGGAGAATGCTGGCCAAGGTGAAGGAAAAGGTGAGTGGTGTGCTGTTGTTGTTTTTGTTGTTGTTTTTTTTTTGCAAAAGAAAAAGGAAATGTAAAGTAGTTTTTTGATGGCAGTAGGAGATATGATGAATATAGGCTTAAGAGTGATGCAACTGTAGATGTTGGAGAAAGCAGTCAATAGATTAGATCATCTTGAGTAAAAATATTGTCAATGATGCGCTGCATCTGTGAGTTTGTGCGAAGAAATAGTTTTAAGACATTTACACAGTCTCGTGTAAATATAAATCGGCTTGCAGGACCATCAGCTTTGATTGCTGCTGATTGCAAATTGTGTAAACGTACATCTAGAATTAGCCCAAAATTGTTAGCATGCATTAAATATTCAGGAAAGAATGCATAAATTCAGATACAAGGTGTAAGTACTATTCATCAAAATCAAAGTTTTGGCAGGATTGATAAAGATCTAAATTTTGTGTGTATTACTGTTAGTAAATAAACTTTGGTAACTTTTTTTTTTTCAAGTTAGCAACATATGATGTCAATATGTGCACATTAATTCTTTCATCATGAAACTCTACATGTGATTTCGTCCAAACCATTGATATCTGTAGAGCCGCATCCATGCTGGATCCTTCAAGTCCTTCATCAAGTACTACTACACACTAATGAAGAAGATAGCAAGGTGGCATGGTGTGGGCAAACCCAAGATTCACCTTGACCTCTGGGAGATGGACGAGTTCATGGATAAAAAGAAGTGTAAGAGAGATTCATCGACTGTAAACTTATTGTACTGACTTCAGTCCATTCACACTATGACAGCTCTTCCCATAGGAATTTAAATGTTAAACTTCCAGCTGAACTGCTGTGGAATGCAATTACTTAAAGCCACTTAAAGGGAAGCAACAGCAGTGCCCTCTGTCAGCAAGAAACCATATCAATTGTTGCATTGCTTCAATCAACTGTGTACCTCTATGCATGGCAAAATCCAGGTGCACACGCCGTTTCAGATTTTTAGTATCAATTTCATCTACAGAAACTGTAGATGCAGGTGATTGTAAAACAACTGTCGTGAAGGTCTATGAAAATATTTTTAGCGAGAAAATTCAGGCAATCACTTCCAGCGTTGAGCTTCTAACAACATGTAGTTACAAATGACAAGTTGGAAAATCTCCCATTTGCTTAACTGGAGGATTTAACATGTTACCGTTGGTTGGATGAAAGTTGGTGTGTGTGCAATACAGAAGAATATCGATAAATGCAAGGTTTTATTTCTTCCGGAAAGTTGTGTGGGATATGGTAGCACTATTTTGTTAGCTGTGTGAATAAAAATCGGACATGCACTGTCAGAAAGGCTTTTTCTATTCCGCTGGCATTTTGGTTAACATTTTATTACCCTTTCGACTACTATTAAACCAGAAATTTTCACTTGCATTTTATTTTTTTGAATTTTGGCAAGAGTCAAAATTCTTAAAATTAAAATGGATGTGAGAGTTCTTGTTGACACTATATGCATTTAAATGCCAGTGGCAATTTGTGAAAATTTCATGCTGCAAAAAAAGGCCATCGGCTCCAATTTGTAAAAAATTCATGTTGCAAAAATATCTTGCTCGACAGTACATGTATGTGCAGATTCTGTAAAAGATAAATGATGTTTCATGACATGTCTGCTTGGACATAGGCTGAAGAGTGTGTGTAACAAATGAGAGCAATGAAATTCTTTCCTTTCTTTCAGTCTACGAGTACGTCTTTGCCAAGAGGATCCACCCTGAAACAGAGATGGAGGCCAAGGATCTACCGGCCTACTTCAAGGAGTGCGACCACTTCCCTTCCAAGAAGGAGATCAACAACTCCATCCTTGGAGCCACCAAGAGTGAGTTTGGTCAAGGAGAGAGTGGTGGCCAGTCATTGGGTGTTATGGTAGAATGAACTGCCAATTTACAATTTGTGCATATACAATGTAATGCCATCAAAGAATACTGATGATGGTGATTTGAGAAATTCAGTTTAAAAACACATTCAGATACTGTTACTGATGTTTAGTAATGTGTTATCATCACATCATCATAGAAATAGTGTAACATTGATATTGCTAATCATTGTAACTATCAGTAAAAGCAGTTCTGGTATCAAGAAATGGTAGTTGTAGTAATTATGAAAGTAACACCTAACAATAATCTAAAGAAGAAAAGGGACAAGAAAAAAAAAGAAAAAAAGGAGGAGGGATAGATGGTCAGAATCTCTGTTTTGAGTAAATCATGCATTGGCCACATCATTTAATAGGCCACAGTTAATTAATGTGCAATCTGTAGTGCCAGCTGCTTCTTTAATTTTTGCTTCTTATGGATTCAGTGGACTTGTTTCTTACTGGCACATGAAAGAGTTTTTGCACGTTACAGAGTCAATTCAATTCAATTTTTATTTCCGATTCATTATGTTTACAAAATGCATGTAAACATGAGCAATTATTGCCAAAGTGTAGATGTAAGACAGAGAAACCACTGAAGGAAAAAGGCGAAAATATGAAGAAAAAAAAATGGGAAAACATATGAGCTAACGTAGGTACATAGAGAACATATCAAAGCTTGATGTCAAAGTTTGGTGTGTGTAGTGGCCTACTGGTGTTTTGAAGACTGCATTTTTGTGTGAATGTCTACAGAGGACTTCAACAAACCAAACCTGATGCTGAAAGAGAGGGAGGTGTCTGAGATCGTCTTCATGATCTATGTGCCCCGGGGCTCTGGGCTGCAGCCCAAGGAAGTCCGCAAGTCCACCTGGCTGAACCCCCTGGTGGATGGAGAAGAGGCTAGAAAAATGCTAGGTAAGTTCTTTAACCTTCGACATCCCAGGGCCTTTGGCCTCCCAGGGCAGCTGCTACTCAATATGTCCATAGAAGAGGGACTTTACCATTCTCTCGTCTATTCATTCTATTCTGTTCTATGACTGTGGTCATTCATATGACTGGAAGTGTTCTTTGAGTAGATTTGCAAGAGGTGCCACATTGCACAAGTTTCTTAGTATCCAGCTTTTAATTGTCTGTCCTTTCTGTCTGACTCCTTGTATTTATATTAAAATTATTCATTTATTTCTTTGCGAAAGTAACCCTGCATGAGTGCGTACTTTAGTGAACTTACTGATCGTGAATGAAAAGGGCTTGATTATCAATTCAGATTGAGTAGCTAAAAATGCTTTTGTCGATGAATTCAGGAAAGATCCAATTCTGGAACGATCGTCATTCATTTCAAGGTTATTCAACCTGTGTGGAAAATGAACTGCAACTTTACTGTGTACTTATACTTCTGGCATCCCCTTTATTGTTTATGGCGGATCAGAAGTTGCAAAAACTATCACACAACTTCAAAATGTTTGCATGATTCACCTCAGATGTTTTTAATATCTATCTGTGACAAACCTCACAAGAATGTTGTTCTTTTTTTGTTTGCAAATGTCCATTTATTCCCAGGGACTGATGCCGTGAAGGACATCCAACTCCAAAAGTCCCTTGAGCTCGTCTTCAACTCGATGCAGGAACGCAAGGAGCAGAAGATGTGGGAGGAGAAAATCCGCCAGAAGAAGGAAGCCGAGGAGAAGGAGAAGGCGGAGCAGGAAGGAAAATTGCAAGAAGGAGAAAACGAGGAGAACGGCAGTCAGAATGAAAAGGTTACATCCTAGGAGAGAGTTATGCTTCAATGAACAATTCTCTGATGAGCGTGAAAAGATTAAACAGCAACAGTAAGCTGCCATGCCGCAGTACTATTGCCATGTTGTTGAAGTAATGTTTGTACTGGAATAGCTTTTATAATGGTACAGGATGACATGAATGAATTGTGGGTTTGTTTTTTGTTTTTTGTTTGGTTTTTTTTTCCAGTGAGATGAAGTATCATTTCTGTCAGATGAAAAGCAACTATGGACTGTTATTCAGAATTATGTTTATTAATTTCCAATAACACAATGATATTCATCAGGCACGATTTTGGTTCAGAAATCTTTTTGAGCAACACATTTTTCTTTTTTTTTTCATTTTTTCATGTCTCTAAACAGAAATTTGTCACTCATTTCCTTCATTCAGTAACATGGTTGATCTTCATACGGGTATGAACTATCTACTTTTGTGTGCAATGACTCATTGAAAATCATGTTTAATAAGCTTTTGCACTCACAATATACATGTATATGTTATAACTTATTGGACTTGTGCCAAGATTAATGTAGCATAATTAGTGCCTGCACAATGATACTGTCAGACATAATATTTTTATCAGTCTGGTTTATACTCTGAGACATTTAGCAACACGAGAAAGGGCACAACACTTAAAAGGCACATGTGCAAAATGAAATACCCTCCGCTGCAGAGTGATAACAGTACATGTATTAGATAGTCGACTTTGATAGGCATATAAAACTTGCCACATGTGACCATTGAAAGTCATTGTTGATTTATTTGGGAACTTGTTTCTCACCTGGTATGAGGTCTTCATTCAAGTGCTGTGTAAAAGCGTGTAATAAATTCTGAAATGTTACACATGTATGAGGTCAAATGTCATCGAGTATTTCAAAGAACAGTGTCCTGTCGAGATACAATGTACAAATCTCAGAGTTGACATCATGGCCTATCTAGCCATATAGCATGATAACTTTCCCTTTGAAAATTACATTCCTCTGCAAGCTTCAAAGTATTTGACCACATGATTAGAGGGAATTATGGGGGTATAATGATGTATTGCGGGGGATGAATTACATTTTTTTTTTAGATTCCATAGAAAAATCTGTTTTTGACCATCATACAGCAGATTTTGGCTGAAATTTGTAATATGTTTGAATTTTCACTGTTATGAAGCTGTGCAAGAACATATGCTCAGAAAATATGTGCATTGATTTAATAATTGATCATCCGTTCAAAATATATGTACATTGCAGAAATTTTTTTCAAAAGAAACAAACTTTACGGATGAACTTGACGTCAGCTATGAACTCCAGTCCGAAAATTAACCATTCCAGATAAAGATATTTGTCATTGATTCTTCCTGAATACTTTTTTTTTCAACTGACATACCCGTCCGTGATGTTTTTATATTTCATTGACAAAACATTATCTTCATGGTGAAAAGCATACCTAATCTTCCTTTCATCTGAGATTCTGAGATCATCAAAGCTGAGATTAAATGTATTTCTTTTTATCTATCTTGCCATTTGCTTGCTGATAGCACATTTGCATTGTAAAATTTCCCTCAGATCTGTGACATATTACATTTTGTTAAGAAATTGATGATGGTTAGTCAACTCCGAAGTTACTGTACATATCTGAGACTATGACTGAGTGCCTTAGTCGTATCCATTCTGTGAATATCCGTCCCAAAATACTTTCACTTCCAAGGCATTTCTTGGTCCAACTTCATGTAAATTTGCAGTACTACGCTAAATGTGGCTTGAAAAAAAAAAAAAAATCATGGAAACCAAAGTATGATCAGTATGATTAGGCAAGCCCAGTGCTGGGGATGAAATAGTGAATGCATTGTGCAAATGTCATGGACCAAAGATCTAATTCCTAGCACCAATAGAGATTAACTTCATTCTAATACTACCTAAGCTATAAAAATCTATTCCTTTGTCTAGAATATGTAAAACAAATTTTCTGTCATGTCAACCATAAAAACTGACCTTTTTGTGTAAATGAATAAATGTAACTGAGACGCAGTAGTGTTGACATGCTTTTTTCACTCATCCAGTCTTTTGCTCAAACAAATCTGATGAAAAAAAAAAGATAATACTTTTACTTCAAAGTGAATTAAATGTGAATAAAATCATACTCTTTCAATGTATTGGGAAAATCAAAGCATGACTTTATAAATGGACGCTATTAGAACATACTTGAAAATGTGTTCAGTTTTGAGATGTAAAACTATTGTTTCTTTCACATAAGATTGTAATTTACAACCTGCAAAAAAATAAAGTAACATCCACGATTGTTGTTGCAAGTGTGCTGTACTGTTATTTATGATACAGATTTTTATACCAGATTAAGGTGCAGTCAGCGAGTTGACTGTGGGACCAAAGAAGTGGCATCAGCATGTGCAGAATTGTAGTTATATGTGTACAGAAAGTCAATTTATAGCGCAGCTGAAATTTTTAGAAGCTTTAATATTAATTGTGTTAAGCTGTTGGGAAATCGACCACAACCTTGTCTAGCCCCTACACTCCATTCTTCTATCACATGTATTTTAATATGTGCCTACATGTTCATTGTATATATGAAATTCATAAGTTTGCATGTAATGCATTGTACATTGTATATAGTGTAAATATTGTTCATTTATTACAATAGTGACAATTTGTAAGAGAAACTATTTGCATTGTACAGTGATGTGGGAAGATACTGTTTCATCCTTCATCAGGTACACATACTTACTGATTGCAATCAGTGAAGCTATAAAATTGTAGCAGGTTCAAAAATTGTGGATCTTCAATGTCGACTTTTGCATGTTTGCGCTGTATCGTGGAACTTTTATACTGCAGAGGGCTTTCAAATTTTCAATCAGGTATTCAAGTGCTCCTGTATTCATTGAGACTACAGGCTGGTTCAGCATGTATGTTTTACGTGATGATTCAATAAATTCTAAAAGATAGCTGCACAAATTTGCATACATGAAATGTCTGTACACCAAACCATCGTCTATTACTTTTGAGCAACAAAGGCTGTTATTGAGAATTCTTGATTTTTGGCCGCTTATGAAATGGCTGCTTATATATGTGCTCCTCTGCTGAAATTTTGTATATTTTTTCCGGTTTGATTGACTAGGACTTCGATAAATTATGACCATATAAAATTCCATTTCTTACAGTACATGTTGTCATTTCTATAAAATTTAATGCATTATGTTGTCTCAAAAATTTACACAAAATCATGACCCCCTCCTATCCCTTCTAGTACCATTAAATAACATACAAAAAAGGTCCATAATCAGTGTTGATGGTCCTAAAGGTATTCATGGATGAATTTTGTTATCCCTTCCCGTATGAAATGGGCCTAAAGTGTGTACAAGATACAGCTCTTCATGTTGGCGATACATGGTATGTCACTCATGTGTGTTTTCCTATGACTGATTCATTCCAACATCACAATTATTATTATTACTTTATTATTATCATTATTATTTTAATACTTATACATTATGCACTTCATAGATATTATTGCATATGGTTTGTACTCAGTTCTCAAGACAGACAGACAGACAGTTGTATTGATACATAGACACATACATACACACACTCCCACACAATTCACATGGCCGTTCAAGGCTTTTCCGAAATGTAAAATCTCGCAGCAGGTCTCCTCTCGCATATTGCAGTCCTGGCAAAGAAACTGTACAGTGTTAGTATACTGTATTTGAATGCATTTATGTCTGCATCTTGTGTTGATTAAGTTGGTGATGACATTTTTTTTTCATTCAATGACTATCTCATCAAATGTTCATTGCTGCACAATCTTTACTTGGGCAATAAAATCTGAACCCTCTCTTTCAATGACTTGAAGTATCTTTTTTCTTTCTTTTTGTGGATGTTATGCAAGTATTGCATGTTGAAACATATTTCTCAGACAAATTTACACCACTAATTCGTACTTAAAAGTTGAACTCATCTTTGTACTAATGGGGGAAATGATCTGATTCACGGAAAGCTGATCAGATTTTGACTGAATATATCAAACATGCCATTCACAGTCAAGCATTTGATCACTTGTGTGGGATAATTCTAGGAGACTACTACAATTTTTCAGAGATGAGATCTTACTTGAACTAATCCTGCTAGATTTAGTACAAGCAGACACACGCATGCACACACAGAGACACACACTATTGCACACACTTTTGCACACATCCACTTTCATATATCCTCAGCATGACAATCTCTTATGCAATATCTTGCTTCTATATTTTGATACATATCAAAGCTCACTCACAGAATTGTACATTCTTTTCAATGTGCTTTCTACAAACTTTGTCTCGACTGATATGCACGTTTGTGCATATGAATAAGTATAAAGGGACAATGACAATATTCATCAAATGACACCTACAAGATGAAACATTTCACAAAATATAATATCTCTTTATTGCATTCTGAAGTCAACATTCACGTAATGTATACAATGATCAAGGAAAACACATCTCCATATAGCACACTGATACACATTAATGGAGAACACAGTTTAATGGGAATTATGCAATTTTATCTCAAATTTGCATAGATTTTGTGAAGTTATTGAATGAATTCTCACTAATGTCAGAGACTCCCATATTTTGCTGATAAGACTTGACACTGGCACACCCAGGTACATAATTATTCTAGATGGTAACAATATTTGCAGGCTAAATCGTTGATCATATCACTACTGGAATATAGCAAGTCTAACACTAGTATTGAACAAATGGATTTGAGGTTCACACTCTATTTTTTTTTCTTGACATGTTTACAGTATCAGAGCACACAGAAAAATAGTACTGAAACACAATTCCTACAATGTATGACATAGAATGTTTTTCTTGGTAGGACATCCCTACAATAAAGATGAAATATATATAAAGTGTGGTAATCCCTTGAAAGACAAATTGTCTGACACTGTATGCACAATCGCAATAGCCCTTGTAGAAATGAATGCCCTCATAGGAAGTGAGAACAGTGAGAATTTCTCAGTAATATCATTACCCACTTTTCATGCATGCACAAAGGGAGTACATCCAACAAAAGCCAAATACACTCAGAAAATGCTAAATGTCATCAGTCTGATATAATTCCCTGATTAGCAAACCACTAAAAAAATAGAATGACAAAGAGAAAAAAAAAAAAGGCAGGGAGGGAGAGAGAACACGGAGTGGGATATGGGCGCAAAACGCAAAAAAAAAAAAACCAAAAAAAAAGGCACAAAAAGTGGGCACGCCATCGTTTGGGAAGTGGGCACCATCACTCACTGGACTTACAATGACACACACTTCCCTAAGAATTTTACAATGAGGGCACTAATGTTGTTTACTTCACAGAAGCATGTGTCAAAAATGGTAGAAATGGTTTGTGCACACATGCGCAAATAAAGTTCATCGCATGAGAGTACCAAAACACACATGTATACATTGTATGTATCAAGGTCAACTTCGCTGCATGTAGCACACTAGCTGTCATATTTTTCAGTGAACTTTCTCAGCCACCATGGATCCTATTGCCCTCCAATCCCCAAACACACCTATCGTGGATAAGAATCAAAACTGATGAGGAGACAACAGCTTTGAATGCAGTGACCCACACTCGATTCTACTGTTGCAGGGCAAGGTTAAATCTAATATCATAGGGTGACTGGGGGGAGACTAGGAGACCTCACATAGAAAAATTATCCACGGAAAATGACAACCATTTAGAGGCATTAATTTCATAGGTGAAGAGAACCAGAAGATTTTAATATCCAAAAGACCTAAGCCTGATAGATTTATGCAGGTACTTACGTATTCAAGTTTTTGTCTAATTTAGACTTGCACATTGCACAACTGGATGTTTGCTTATTACATACAATGTAAAATTAGAATTATTTGTAAATCATATGTTTATTCATTGAAACATATATGTGAAGTAATTTGTTTTGATGTTTACATATTGCATTCAGGAGTCCGCTTTGTGTACCATATGCATTGGGCAGAGCACCCCGAGTGCAACAAATGAGGGGTCTAAGTTAGTGTGCGCGACTGAGAAGCCTACTCAATGTAATGAGCCGGGCTGACCAGAGTTTGTCACCAGCATGCACCAGGACTTGTCTGCCCTAAACGCACGACTGCAGACAGATCCCCGTGCCTAAAAATAATTGCGAAGTATTTCGTTCATTTTCTGAGAAATTTATTTTATGCAAAAGAATGAGATTACACAGATGAAGACGCAAATGTGAATGACGCGCCTCAAACACAACAACAACGACGACGAAGGAGACTAGGGGGTGACTGCTCTGTATACTGTAAAACGAGAAATGTTCGCGTGCATTTTAATTTCGCGAATTTCGCGAGCGCCAAGATTCGCGAAATTAAAATGCACGCAAAATTTCTTATCTACATTATATGCATTGAACGCAAGAGGCAATTCGCGAAAATTTCTTGCCGCGAAAAAGGCCGTCGGCTCCAATTCGCGAAAATTTCGTGCCGCGAATATTTCATGTTTTACAGTACCGTGTTGAGTAGAGCGCCCCACGTGTGACAAATGAGCAGTCTAGGTCAGTCATGTGCAACTGAGAAGCCTGCTTATTGTACGAGCAAGGCTGACCAGATTTTGTCACCATCATGCACTGGGTCTTATCTGGCCCGACCATATAAGAGCAGACTGCGTCCCGCGCATTATTTAGTTATTAAGTAATTTAATGATTTTTTTTCAGTTCTTGCTTCTTTGTGTTATCGAAGTACTGATTTCATGAAGATGAAGGCACAAATACTCAAATGTGAATGACATACCTCTTAAATCAACAACCACAACAACAAGAAGTTGTGTATCTAGGCCATCACGTCTTTCTCTTGGCAACTGGAACTTGGATTGCAAGGACGTATGTTGAACAACTCTCTTGAGGTGTAGAGGGACAGGGCTACCCTTGAGCCGATCCTGAAAGAGTGGTTAGTGCCTGACACACATATCATCACCGATGGCTGGACAGCATACCGAAATATGACAAACTGCAGAACGGTGTGTTCATGCATGACGTGGTCGTGCATGATCATAACTTCGTAGATCCAGTCGAGGCTGGTTTCATACAAATACCATAGAAGGAAGATGGATGCATGCCAAATGTAAGCTTCAGCAGCAGCACGGTAAATCAAAGGCCTTATTCACATCCTATCTAGATGAATATCTCTGTCGGGGTAATGTGGAGCCTAACAAGTTCGATTTCATATACCATTATAAGATTTTTTTTATACAAACGTTTTAAAAATTCTCCTGGCATCATATCATATGCAATCATACACACCATATGCAAAATTTGCTTTATTTCTCCTATCAGAAAGATTATACATTTTCAAAATATCTAACAAATTATGATATAAGCCCGAGAGCTCTATTTGGTAATTTTTGTATTCAAGCTAAAGAAGAAAAAAAAATTAGACGGTAGAAGATATGTGGACGAAGTTGATGCACGAGTCAACAGGGTTTGCGAAAAGAGAGACTGGAAAGTGTGCCGAAAGTGTGAAACCAAAAACCTGAAATCAAAGAGAGTCTGTGTATTATGTGGGCACAGGCTCTGTTCACCTGTGGAAGACAAATTTTGCAGGAAGAGTGCAAAAGAAAGCTGAGAAGACACTGACTTGCATGCATGTGATGTCACATTTGATCAGCAGAGAGAAGGTGATTCTAACAACAGACCAACAAAGATCACAGAACGTGATCCCATCTTTGTCAATCCAAACTCCTATGAATGTCTAGTGAAAGCGTTCAAAAATATCGGCCGACAGACGGGAATAAAGAAGTACACTGAAAATGGGGCAGGTGAGTGGGTTGCAGTCATTTATCACTTGTCCCCACTCACTGCCCTCTGAGAGAAAACGCTAAGTATTAAAAGGAATAAGTGAAAATAAGGGAATGCTACATGTTTGCATATTATCGCTTACCACAAATGAAAACTCTCATTCACCTGTACCCATTAACTGAGAAAAAATGCTTGATGAACTCCTGTAGGATGTTACAGATGTGATCACTGGGGGACATTAAGGATATGATCACTGGGGGAATAGGAGTGATATATACTTGTGGGTTACTGGGCTACTGACATCTCCCTCATGCAGACACTGGATAGCTCCATTCATGTGACGGGTACATCAACTTTTTACCAAAGGGCTTTCATAAAATTTATATAACCTATGCGCCGAGAGAATCTTCGCAGGCTTTGATTACTTGCGAACAAAAACCCCTTTTAAAATGCAAATACAGTAAATTCGCGGATGAGGGTATTTCCTTGTCAACTATCCTCTCTGCTACTCGAGACAAACTTGAGGATCATCTAAAGAGAAAACATCTTGCACTATCGTAAAATAGAGAAGGCCAAAACACAATACATTTTGTAAAGTGTAGTTTCCAAACAACAGGATGTATGTTCAAAATAACCTCAAGATGTACTGTAAAATAAATGAAATCATTGTGGGTTTTGACGCTTGAAACAAAAGGTTAATGACTTGGGAACGGTAACCAATGCTCTCCGTGACAGAAACCTAATATCAACTAAGTGTGCAGATCTGCTTGAAGGAACTTTCACCAGTATCACAAGTGAAGTCAAGAATCAAATTCTCCAACGCAAAGAAGGTAATGGAGGAACTGTGTACCCAGAGGAATTGAAGGCTTTTGCCATGACCTTGCAATTCTATTCAGCAAAGGCTTATGACTATGTCAGCGAAACATTTGACCTTGGACTCCCACATCCACGGCAGTTACGACGATGGTATAGCAAAGTTGAAGGAGAGCCTGGTTTCACAAAGCAATCATTCTCATCTCTGGCAGCAAGAGTTAATCAGAGCAAAGCAGAAGGAAAAGAGACAGTGGTAGCTGTCATGCTTGATGAGATGGCCATTCGTAAACACAATGAATTTGCTGATGGTAAATACCATGGGTATGTGGACATAGGGAATGGGATCACAAATGACTCTTCTCCTCCAGCAAAAGATGCCTTAGTCTTGATGGCAGCTGCCGTAAACGCTTTGTGGAAGATTCCCTTGGGTTATTTCCTAATTGACGGACTGACAGACGCAGAAAGAGCCAGCTTGGTCAAGGAATGCCTTATCGGCTTAAGCTATGTTGGAGTTCGTGCAGTATCTTTGACATTTGATGGGCCATCGTGCCATTTTGCAATGATGAAGGAGTTAGGAACCACTTTGAGCATACATTGCATGGATCCATTATTTCCCCACCCCTCTGACTCATCCCACCAAGTACATGTGGTTCTAGATGTGTGCCACATGCTGAAGCTACTGCATAATGCATTTGCTGATGGTGGAATCTCCAGACCCCAGACGGTCGCTGCATCAGGTGGCGGTACATTGAAGAGCTTAATAAACTGCAAAGTTCAGAGGGTCTGAGGTTGGGAAACAAACTGAAAAAATCCCCATGTGGAATGGAAGTCGCAGAAAATGAAGGTGAATTCAGCTGCACAAGTGTTCAGCTCAAGCATGGCAGATGCACTTCAGTACTGTAAAGAAGATCTTAAACTACCACAATTTAAAGGCTGTAGTGCAACAGTTGAATTTCTTCGCTATGTGGACAGTGCATTTGACACCCTGAACAGCAGAAATCCACAAATAAGGGACTAAAAGCTCCACTGAAAGTCTGTAATCAAGAGGAAAAGCGAAAACGACTGAAAGATGCTGAGAATTTCCTGCTTGGGCTAATGGATGCATCAGGTAGGTCAATGCACCAAGGACCAAGAAAGACAGGCTTTGTTGGATTTCTTGCCAGCATTCGCAGTACGATGACCTTGTTTGAGGATCTTGTTTGCACCTCATCAGCCACACTGCAATATCTCTTGACATATAAGTTTTCTCAGGATCACCTTGAACTTTTCTTTTCTGCAGTGCGTGCACGCAGAGGATTCAACAACAATCCAACTGCAAGGCAGTTTAAGTTAAGGCTGCATACAAGAGATTGCTTTTGAGACATAACATCAAGCATGGAACCGGAAACTGTATTGTGAGAGATGAGACTGTCATCTTGCCTTTGTATGACCAGAATAGTAATATAGTTCTCCGTCTGTCTCTGTTTCCCATAAACATGATCTTGTGGCTCGGCAACCGATTCAAAGTGACCATAACTATGCAGACCTGCCAAATGTTGAGACCTTGTCAGATTTTAAGGATGCTGCAGTTAAGTACCTTAGTGGGTACATTGTTGATGTATGAGACAAAGTATGGATTGCAAGAAGTGTTAGTAAGAGTCTCTCTCCTCCCCAGATGGCCATGCACATGATCGACTTCATACACGCAACAGATCATGGTGAACTCCAGAGACCATCAGACAGTGTTGTGGTGTGCCAAGAAACTGAAAAATACTTCCAACCACTCATTAAATCAAGTAATGGGAAACTACAATGTACCACAGGGTCGTGGTGAGAAGAGGGATGTCAAAGATGCTGTCAAGCAGAACAGAACCTTCTTCACCAGCTTTCTCATTGTCAGTCAGAAGCGCAACATCGACCTGCGAGATGTTCTCCTTATTTCCTTGGCACCGGTTCATGGTCATTTCCTCTTGCAAGTGCAAATGAAGCTTTTTATTTTTTTTTTTTCTAACTTGTCTTTTCTTGTATAGCAGCATGTGCTGGGACAGCACCAGCATAAGTCACCTGATTGGTGAAGTCATCCTTGTGAAGACGTACCAATTCAAATACAAAACATCAGAATGGTTGAAAGCATGGCAGCAGGTGGCGTCTGCCATGCAGAAATGGGGATACAAAGTTGACGCCAGAGCCATGAGAGATAGAATCAATCACTTGAAGGAGCAAGTGAGTGCCAAGAACAACATAGAGAGGGCCGCCAGTGGGATAGTTGTTGAGGAGACTGATGAAGAGAGGACCATTACAGAAGCAGTTGAGGAGATGATGCAGGAAGAAGATGTAGAGCTTGTGCCAAAGGAGAAGGGAGATGAGCAGAAGAAAAAAGAAGACAGTGAAGAAGTCAGAAAGAGTTTATCATCTATGAGCACAGAGAGGATAAATGTCGATGTTCAGTTTTTCCATGCTTGAGGAAAAGAGAATGTCTACATTCAGTGTATTTTGCTGATTGGTAGACAAAAAGTTAGATTACACCCTATCTTGTGATCTCCTTGGATTTTAGGAAGATCCAATTGCATGGAATGAGCCTGTGTGCTCTGCCAAGATTATTTTAGTACAGATGGATGACAGCGCTCCTCCTTTGCTGAACATACTGCACTGTTTGCATGTTGAGAATAGAGCTATATGTCAAATACTGTAACAAAATTGGCCTTTGGCCTTAGAGGGCAGCATACAGTTAGAAATTCCCCGTACTGTGTTAAACCAATGAATGATATACACACACATGTCCAGTGTGGCAGTGCCCTTTGCCACTTGGCCTGGGGTATAAAAGGCCACGTGTGCGCAGTCTTACAGCTGCAGTCTTACAGCTGCAGTCTTACAATTCATCCAGTTTAGTTCTGCAACTCTAGTACTCAGTAGTGAGTGCAGTGAATGCAGGGAAGCTGGGAGTTCCTACAGTGCTTGCAGCATGCACCTGTTGTGTAGTAGTGAGCAGGTCCAGTTTGTACCACAAACGCATTTAACTATTATAGATCAGCGTTCTCCAGATAGCAGTTCACGAGTTTGTTTCCAGTACCACAACGGTGCCGTTCATGTATTTCCCGTTTGGCCTGGTTGCTACCACTGTTATCAGCGAATAAAGACCATTGAGACGGTATTTATTAGTTGCTTCTGGTGCAAATTATTATCGTGTAAAGCCTTCTCATCTGATCATGTTGATGACAATGATTGCATGACGTGTGCCATGCCAGATTGCATAGTTTTCTGCATGTGAATGAAGCAGCGATGAACTGCCTAATGTCAATGAGGTGAAGTGCATGTGTGAAAGGGATTACGAGTGCTGAGTTGGAGCCTCCTAATTACTCAAGCAACAAATAGCACAGCATAAACATCACAAACATCAAAGACCCAAAATCGCTACAATACATAGAGTAGTTTCAATTGATTATGCACTAAATAAGTGCCATAGCATCATTATTGTTGTTGTTGTTGTTGTTGTTGTTATTATTATTATTATTATTATTATTATCATTATCATTATTATTATTATTATTATTGTTATTATAATTATTATTATTATTATTATTATTATTATTATTATTATTATTATTATTATTATCATTATCATTATTATTATTATTATTATTATTGTTATTATAATTATTATTATTATTATTATTATTATTATTATTATTATTATTATTATTATTATTATTATTATCATTATTATTATCATTATTATTACTATTACTATTATCATCATTTTCATTATCGATGTTATTATGCGGTGAAAACTAAGCATTGCTTCCAAGCCAAAGCCACATCAACCTAGAAAACTTGACCCATTCATCGAGTTGATCGGCACGGTCTATGAATACAACAATGAGCACAGTGCATCGAAGCTGCGAAAATCCTAATCGAGCTCTATGGTGTAAGCATCTCCACTTCAGAATCTACTATGAAAAGATACCGGTATCAACTTCGCTGGGTGACATGTGGGCCGAAACTCATCCAAATGGTTCGAGACATAAATCCGGAGCTACGAGTGACCCACAGCAAGGCCCTGATGAACGAGTCTATGACACAGGTAGTGGATAGCTTTGATGACGTTGTTTTCACCGACGAGTGTTCCATGCAGTTTGAACGCAATGGTAGAGTAACTTTTCTGAAAAATGGGAAGCCACGTGTATTTTCCCATCATCCCAAGCATCTGGGCAAGGTGCATGTCTAGGGGGCGATATCCCGTTACAGGGCGTCAGTATTTTTGATGTTCACTGGAAATATGAATGCAAAGTTCTACTGCAAGCAGATCCTGGAGGGCACCCTCAAGCCACTCTTCGATACAAAATTCCCAGATCATTACCGATTCATGCAGGATAATGATCCTAAATATACATCGAGGTCTGCGAGAGAATGCATGATGAGGAATGGAATTATCTATGTCTTCATCTATGTCTGATCAGGTAACTTGCACTCAGTAAATCTCTCGGTTTTCAGCTGTATAATATTTGTAGGATAAGAAAAATGTTAACAAGGGAATCCCGTATGCATGCTAATTGATACCTTGTGCTCAGTAGGCTGGATTTCACAAGAGATGTTAAGAGGTCGCTGCGCATTCAAAATAGCGCTGCCAGGATTATATTCAAAGTACCGGGAGACAGAGCTCCTCCTTTGTGGAACCAGCTACTCTGGTTGCCTGGTGAGAAAAAAGCCATGTATATGTAAAGCTGTATATGTTTATTAACAACATTGTTGCTGTTCTTGTTATTGTTGATGTTGTTATTATTATCATTATAATCAGCATTTTTATTGTCATCATCATCACTTTTATTATTCTTGATATTAATATCATTATCATTTATATATGGTGGAAAACTCCTCCCAAATCACTGGAGTAAAACCCTATCAACATGGTTTAGGCTACTTGAAGGGGTGGGTTAAGAGTCCGGACCAAACCAGCATCGATCAGCTAGCTTGTCACAGCTCACTAACAAGTTCATCAGGTTGAGGTAGGTAAAACTGGCAGAACTCCACAAGATCGACTCGAAGGAGCACAAAAGAACCCTTAGGCTAAACAATCCCTCCCATTAAGCCTTAGCTGAATATGCTCTCGACACAGGACATAACGGATGGAGTGATGCAACAATATCAGCGTTTAAAAGAATTTTTGGCCAAGAAAAGTGAAAAAGTCCTTCTGGATAAACAGAATCAAACCCATGCTCAACAGGGAACCTGGATACAGCTTATTGCCAATCTTCGGTCCAGTGATCAAGAAACAAGCAGGCAGTGTCAGAGAAACGGTGAAATCACCTTGGCCTGAAGAAGTCCACAGGAGTGGACAAAAGCTTGCCAGCAAGTCAGTAAAGGTTGGTAGAAGCCTAAATCTCCTATTGTAAGTTCACTCATCATATGAACAAATTGGTGCCTGCAGTGATGGCCAACAAGAGACGGCAGACCAGGTACTAGTTACCCAACAAGTTTCGGCTCTTTTCAGACCCTAACAGACAGCTCATTTTTAGACCGAACACATGTCCAAAACTGAAGTCAAAAGTTTATGCTCTCGTAAAATTTTAGCATTTCTAATGGTTACATTGCTGATGTGGAACATAAGTAGGGGAGGAAATAACGTTAAATGTAGGGTCTCCCATTGCAAAGGGTCCACTACAGGAGTGACAGTTGCATCCACAAGTAGGCCGACATGATTTATTGCTAGTCTGGTTTCGTGCTTTCAAACCTTCTAATGCTGAATAGTGTTTTGCATAATTTTGTTGGAAGACATCTCCTCATATAATAAAACCTGATGATATAGTGATAGAATACTTAAATAAGAATATACAATATACAATATGGGATATTTGAAAACAGATGGTATACATTATGCTGGTATGCTAATATAAGATAGCAAAATATTTCGGGGTGGCTTACATATTTAGTTTTTTACAAGTAGAAGACAAAACGATGATGTTTTGCACTGAAATTGCATATGAACCCATTTTTCATTTTCTGTCATCTTACGTAGAGCACAGTTTGTGTGTGGAACAAGATGAACGAGAGCCTTTTAACAAGGCATTGTTGCCGAGGAGTGACACAAACTTGCCACACTGAGCATTGGGAGAAACAGGGGAACATAAGAATGAGCTTGTCAAAAGACTAGACGAAAGCTTGTTACTGCACTAAATGTTGGTAACATCTAGGTGGAGACAGGGGCATGATACTTCGTGACTTATTTCATAACATGCTGCTTATGCCCGATGCTCAGTCACATGCTTTGTGCACAAATTTTCACATGAGCATAATGTTTCTCAAGTTCTTACATATTTTCCAAATGTTTTATCATATTTTATTTTGAGCATATCACAATGACAAAGTTCACAGCCCTTTTGTTGACCACCAAGTTTTTCTTTTAACTACATTTAAGCTTTTAAAAACTCGATGTGGATCAATTGGGATTAAGGGCATTGCTTTTCTTTTCTATCATGCTGCTTCTCAGAAAATTTCAGCAATTCACACCCATCAGCCAATCCCAAGGAGGATTAAAGATCAGTGATCTGTCAACATGTTTTTCAAGACAGAAATCGCTATAGAAACGGGCAATGGTTTCACCGAGTCTTCAATAGCACACAACATAAACTTGAGCTTGCAGCAATACTTGACACATATTTCTACCCTTCTACGACATAGATTTAGTGATGGCCTGCAACACTCAATCATGCTCCGCAACACGTTATTCACACTACAGCAGTGTACATTAAGTCAATACTGCCACCCCGTCGCTGACCATCAGCATCAAAGGTTTTGTCCATCATTGCAGGCATGTCTTTGTGGGTTGGAAATTCTTACTAAATAGTCAGAGCCCGTCCCTACATGCTTTTAATATGTCTTTCTTGCCTAATTGAATGCAACTGTTACCTGTTGAAAATTACAATGCGCTTGGTAAAAACATGAACATCGTCTTAAAAAAAAACAACAACAGCATCTTAAATTGACAAGTATAACCTCTAGTCTATACAAATACCCATCAATACATACCGACACAAGAAGAAGAATATGTTATCTTGAAACAGGTATAAGTACTATAGTGTGAATATATATATAAAAAAAAAAAAATACATATATATAAAGTTTGAATGCTGGAGCAAATATACCCTGTGTGATGCTGTTATTAGATATTGCAGAATGTCGCAAACATTTCTTCCTCTTCACTGACTGAGCAAGATGGTCAACAAACTGGTGGCAAGAAACAACAGCAAAAACTTGCATAGAAAGCACAAAATTATCATGCCATTTACATGCTTCAAGGGTTATAACATCTTCTGGTCTACACAACATGGCATCACGGTGAGTTTCCCATAGCAACAAGAAACAGACCATGATTGGCCAGTCGTGCAAGAAGCCCAAGATTAACCTTGCTTGATTCTTTGTTTTGTTTTTGTTTTAGTTGCCCAAAGAAAGGGAACGTGTCTGGTTTGTTGCACCTTAGATTCCAGTCTGCTCCAAGTGATGGCCCTGCAGTGGAACGCTGGGGGCCAGGCAGTGTCAGCATCAAGTCCTCCTATGACACACATCAAAGTCGCCTCTCCTGCCAGACCTAGAATAAATACAACAGGTGTACATCATACCAGAGCATTATCAGCAGTTTTGCTCTTTCTTACTACTAAGAAAACACTGCAAGCTGCACAGAATTTGGAGACTTTTGAGAGAAAACATTCATACTATATTAAACACAGATTAACCCACAACAGACTGTAAATGAAAACTGTGAAGAAAGCAGTGAAATAACATGGCAGTCCCAGCATTTTCTTCAAAATCTATTTCTGCATTCTGCAATACTGTAGCCTACACTGTGGCATTACGGTCATTATCTGCTCTGTCTGAGCAATTTTATTTCTCTCTGTTGGCCTATATGTATGTGTAGCTGTTCAACTACTTTTAAAATGTATTCCAATTCCTGGATATAAAACAGATGCCCCTACACTACTAAATGTCCTTTGGCTGGCAACATGCACAAAGGATATTGGCATCAACCTAACTACATTGCAGTTTGTAACAAGACAATATTTGTGAGCTCCAATGCACAAGTGCACACAAAAAAATTCATTGGCTAGACCTCACTGGCCTACCTTGGAGGCTGCTCGGTGAACGATAGAATGTCTTGCAGCCAGGCGGTCAACATCATCGTAGCCACCTCCTATAACGGTCACACATGGAATCCCTCTTGATACGACCTCGGTGATGACCCAGTGGTCTCGCTTGAACAGTCCTGAAGAACAGAGAGCAAATAATATACAAATAATGAATGTTTATGAATAATATACAAATAATGAATGTTTATGAGTGCAATGGACAGAATATTTCATGAGCTGAAAGATGAAATGAGAGGCGCAGCCGAGTTGAATGGATCAAATATTTCATCTTTCACCGAATGAAATTTCTGTCCATTGCACGAAAGAAAAACATTTATCATTTGTTTTATATAATGCCTAAAATAGATCCTTGATGCTTTAATTTAGAAACAAGAGAGAATCTGATATCACGAGGGTGCTCACTGAGTGCTTTACGCTATAGCGCACTGTCGGATATACACACTGCAAACGCAAGCTGCGTGTTTAACATGCGCAGTGTGCTGGGCTCTCAGCGAGCGTGCAATGGAGCAAATCATATGGATCCAAAATTGCACGGTAAATGGAGCCACAATTGCACAGATGATGACGTCATAGTGAAATGGGCAGAATGATCAATGTCAAACAACCAATCAAATGACAAGGATCTCTTCAGGCGTTATATAAAAGGCAATGTTGAGCTGAAGTGAATGACTTTCATCAGGCATTCAAAGAAATCCCATCAAATGTGTACCACGCAAAGGAGTTGTGGCCCATGGCTGAAGCCATATCCGCCAGAAAGACACTTTCACCACATTGCTCCTGCTGAGACAGGTGTGTGAATGGGTGCTGTACATCTCAGATACATCCCTTATTTTCTATCTCATAAGAAAAGACACAATCATTGACCTATATGCTGATTGTGCACCGGACCCGAAGTCACGTCTCTAATCTTCAGTTTGAAAGTAAAGTATCAGAGAAAGTGAAGACAATGTTCTCCGTTTTCTTGAGATGAAAAAAAAAAAAATACCCTTCCATCCGTAAGAAACTGGGCCATCTCAGAAAGGAAAATCCCAAGTGGGGTACAGCCTGCTGTTAAAGGAGTGTAAGGGACAAGTGGATCTAGAATAGTTTCTCAATATCTTCAAGCAAGCCAGCAGAGATATCTGAGAGGTATTGCAACATAACAGATGCGGCATACAGAAATTATGCTAGACCCTTAGTTTCAGAATCGGCCTCCTCTCCCCAGCTGTGAAATTCTAACAAAAAAAGAAAGAAAAAAGAATAAAAAAAGCAATGCTAACCACAAAGCCACACCAGAGGCACACAAAAACACTACAAAAACAACAGCTGATGTCCCAATGGGGGCACTTTTAATTTAAAAAAAAAAGTTATCATAACATTCCCAGCAGCAAAAAAAAAAGGGGGGGGGGAACCAAAGACCTGATGTGGGTTATGATATGTACTTTAATACTAACATTATCAGATTTTACTCAA
Source organism: Diadema setosum (assembly GCF_964275005.1). Lineage (NCBI taxonomy): Eukaryota > Metazoa > Echinodermata > Echinoidea > Diadematoida > Diadematidae > Diadema > Diadema setosum. The sequence goes on from NC_092695.1 coordinate 29,444,325, forward strand.
CCTGTCAAATTTGTTACAAAAACAAGAGGATGTTACCAATAAGAAAAAGCTTGACATGTACATTGAATTAATGCACACTAACTGGATTTCAAATACGCATCAACAGTATTCAAGTTCAACAGGAACCGGTGAACTGATCATCTGGTGACTAGATCCTCTCGTGATAGTATTCATTTTATCCCTTTCAATTTACTACCATGCCAGATATTTTTTTATATATTTTTTTATATATTTTATATATTTTATATATTTTCATATATTTCAATTTACTACCATGCCGGGATGGTTTAAAGCACAAGGCCCTTCAAATGTATTCACAGAGACATGTTCATTTCGTGTTCCGGTCATTACATACAGCAATTTTGCATAATGTAAATCTGCTTGACAAGGGAGTTTAAGAAATCCTTTACCATCATCGGTGAGCTCAAGATGTCCAAGAGCATCCTCCTTGTGTGGATCCACGCCCGCATCGAAGAAGACCAGACACGGTCTGAACCTGTCCAGAATGGTTGGAAGGTGGTCCTGGACTATCTTCAAATACTCCTTGTCTCCTAGGCCAACGTCCACAGCAACATCGCAGTCACTTTCTTGCTTCCTCACGGGGTAGTTCTTGCCGCAGTGTATGGACAGCGTGAAGACAGAGGGGTCATCTTTGAATATCACAGCCGTCCCATCACCCTAGCAGCATAGGGCATCATGAAAATATTGCAATTATACATTCACTGAAATGCAGATATGTTTTGTGCCTTATTTTGTAAAAATTAACTTAAGCCACACTTCTACTTTTATTGGAAAAGCCAGAAGTGGCAGGTGCTCCTAATAAAGAACAAGGAGATCACCAGTTAGACTTGACTGAACGGAGCTCAAGTTTGAAGATACACAGTCAGGGAGGGGTGAGGGAGGTGATATGTTTTGCATCTCATACAAGGCATTTTCTGGTATCACAGTAGGCAAAAGTACTCGCGGTATGTAGGGCTATGTGCCTTTCAACAGAGCAAAGCAAAATAAAAAACAAAAACAAATAAAACAGACACGGGAAAGTACTTCCACTACTGGACTTTTGTACAAACACTGGATGCAATGATCATGACTTAAACTCACTTGATGAACATCCAGATCCACAATAAGCACATTGTCCACCTTTGACCTCTGAATCATCACTCGAGCAGCGGTTGCCATGTCATTGATGAGACAGAAGCCAGCTCCGTGGTCAGGGAAGGCATGATGGGTGCCCCCTCCTGTACTACTCGCCAGACCGCGATCTAAGGCAAGTTCAGCGGCAAGTATTGTGCCCCCTACAAGCAGGAAAAACACACACTTACCCGATAGTCACAAATTCCATTACACTACTGTAGGAGTGGGAGGGGGTAAGCCATATTATGCCTGATACATGGGGGTGCTCCCGCTACAATACCAAAGACTACATAACTAACCAGACAACTTGTTATTGTTGGAGTAAAGGAGACTAACAAAGAACCCCATTCCTAAATTCCAGGAAGGGATGGTCATTTACAAGAATATATTATACTGCTACTGCTCTGCATAAGATAATCATTGTACACTTCATGCAAAATTCCCTTTACAATGAATATGCTGAAGAACTGCAGTTCACAAAGTTCAGTATCACAGGCAACAAAAAAGATTATATTTTCAATATTTCATCTAGTGATCCTCATTCATGCAAGAGAGGTCTTTTAAGAATTCAGAATTGTACCGGTTTCATATCTGCATCGTGAAACAAGTCCTTTGCTCCACTTAAATCCAGTGACACGCTGCTCCTTCTCGCTCGTTGTCCCTTCAAAGAAACGGTCGATGTAGTCGTCTGCGTGGACGCACTTCAATTCTTCCTTCGTGGTCCGGAGCGGGTAGCTGATCTGCTTGAGAGAAATGACTCCGTCCTGCAGGAGGACGTCCCTCAGCTTGTTGAACTTCCTCATCTGGAAGCGGTGGTTTGGAGGGAGGTAGCATTCGTATCCGTCATGGTGGACTATTGGCAGCCCTGGGGCAGAGCTGATTGTAGGCTTCTCCAAACCTTGCCCAAACACCACCGATGCTGCTGTATACAGATGCCTCTTCTTCAGTAGCTACCAACAAAACATATGGAAGAAAAATCACACTTGCATAACAGAATACCCAACTTCCCCAGTAAAGATTTTTTCACCCCCAACCATGCTATTTTTTTTTTCTAATTCTCTTTTTGTCTCAGCATAGTATAGTTTTGGTCGAGACCTAACGTCAGGATTTTAACATTTTTGGCGAGATAATGAGAAACCTCTTATGAAATGTGAAAGAGAATATAATTCAAAGAGGAATTCAACATTTGATGAAAATTGGTTTTGACATGGCTGAGCTGCGATGTCCAAAACAGGGCGATCCTATTCCTAATAAAAGGTGGGACCCATCTTTGATTACGATCGAGCACTTTGTTTTACTTTGACTTTGTGGATGTCTCAGCAATTCCAAAACCAATTTTCATGAAATAAACTTTGAATTCCTCTTAAAACAGCATGCTCTGTACTATTTGATTTCAGTTTATTTCATAAGTGGTTTCTTGGTATCTCACAAAAAGTTAAAAGCCCAATCCTCATCTCCACCAACATTATCATGTCATCCCTTTAACATTAACACAAACTGTTACCCATCAGACATTTCTCTTCTACTAATTCTAGTGATTTGAGTCCAGTGGTCATGATAAGAATGTTGAAAAGTAATTGTTTATTCAAGCAATGAAAACAATATTGTACAACTACAAAATACCATGACCAGCTTTAACTAAACACAGCCCAAGTCGCTGTACGTACGTAGCGCGACATTCGCACAGCGTCTGGTCGGGCTAGATCAGGATACTACCCTCAAGTGGGTTAGTTGGGCAGGTTAGATATTCTATTGCCACTGGTCTGGCCCTGGAGTACTGTACTAAATATACTGTAAACATTTAGCTACCTGGTAAACCATGTGAATTCGGTCATATCCGGCTGAACTGTTCCTCCATCGACGATACAAGGAGATTAAGGAACTGAAAGTTATGTGGGGTTTCATTATGTGCTAAGTACTGATTCTTCAAGTAAATCCTACGCACAGTCCAAGCCACATGCACGTGCACTACCATTTCGTAACAAAATACCTGGCCATGCATGCGATCGACACTAGGCCCCCCAATACAGTGCACACGTAGTCTGGCTTCCAGACCCCCTGCTCGTACTCTTTTTGCTATTACATGATGTGCCCTCGATGTTGCTGGAGCAGGTTTGGTGGATTTCGGCACTGAAGGCGGCGACTTCGTCGCTGCGGAGTCCATGTATCTTTATAGAACCATTGGAAATTAATTTCGAATCAATATTGCTCATTCTTTGATGATGATGTTTAGATGTACGTTTAGAAATAAAGGCATTTTGCCATCTTTAGATATTTCAGGAATATGATTTGAGTAATTATGGTAAAACCTCAAGAAACATTTACTGATCCAGGTAGGAATTCCGTAAAGGGGGGGGGGGGCACAAACAACATTTCTGGTGCTACTTCCGGGTTTCATCTCATTTTTTTCCTTTTTATTTCTTTTGTTTTAACAATAAACAAAGAGGGAGCGCCATAGCGGGCGCATGCGGGCCGGTGCGCCCCCGCCCTCTGCGCGGATCTGTCACTGAGAAAGGAAATTAGTCAAGGCAAAGGAGAAATTAGGGAAACGTAGGGTTCTACTGTAAAACTAGAAATATATTCGCCTGTAATTTTAATTTCGCTAATTTTGCGAATTTCGCGAGTGCCAACATTCGCCAAATGAAAATGCATGCGAAAGTTCTTGCCGACACAATATGCATTGGACGCCAGTGGCAATTCGCCAGCAATTCACAATATTTCATGTTGCGAGAATGACTGGCCGTTGGCAATTTGCAAAATTTAATGCCGCGAATTTGTATATCATGTTTACAGTATTGAAATTGGAATTTTCAAAGTACAAAAAATTTGGTTATTTACACACGTATGTACATGTATAAGGCATTGTTGTTGTTGTTTGTTTTTGTGTGTTTTTTTTTTGGGGGGGGGGGGTTGGTTTTTTTTTTTTTAGTCTCCGGGTATACATATGGGATAGCCTGATAGTTTGTAAGAGAGCCTGGGGTTGTGGGAGGGAAGATTTATTAGAGGAAGTTGATATGGTGACAGGTGTTCTTTTTTTTTATTCTTGCTTGCTTTCAGTACTAATAATAGATTTCATTCACTGAATCACTGTTTTGCCTTGTGTTGAATATTATTATTTCTGTTAACGATCTGACCTATCCTGATGTGAACGTTCTATTTAAAAAGAAAAAAAAATCATTTATGTTTGCATCATCGCACTACAGGTAGTGTATATAGGAGCTTATTTTTTATAAAATGTAGGCATGTCCCGTATTTTGAAATTTAATGGCCTTTCCTAGTCTTTTTGTTTTTATCTACTTGTCAGTCGGTTTATGTTTTCACTTGTTTCAATGGACAGTGGGCCCAACCAATGAATTTCTTTACCCCTCCCCCTCCTCCATCCCTCCCCCCCCCCCCCCCCTTCCCCTCCTCCGCCCCCTTTTTCACCAATCAAACTACTTGTATAGCTTGCTTTTGCTGTCCCTTTTCCTAGAAGCCCCAGCCGAGTTCACGAGTCCTGCGCATGAGAATGAAAATAATGCATGCACATGTGTCGTGATACCCCACCCCCAAATTGACACACGCCAGAAGCAAGGCCCTGGATATCCGGATGTTGCACGTACACCACCCATCGTCCACGCACGCAGCCCGATCGAGGTAGGGCAGCATGCAGAAGGCTCCCGGCGGCGCCTCGATACCTTACACGTAAAGTGCACGAGAAATTTCTGGGGTTCACCGTTGACTAGCACTTAGTAGGTGATTTTCTTTGTCTTGTGTAACTACAAGTGCGAGTAATTCTACGTCTCTACAGTATATGTATATCTTCCATCAAAGGGCCCTTCGAACGGAAAGACAGTGAATTTTGGAAACATGGCACTGAATAAACTTGGCATCGCTGAGACTGAGCTGAGTGGAAAGAGAGTGCTAATGAGGTAGGCTACTACGATGCGTGGTGTGGATGCTATGGACTCTGTATGTAGACACACAGCCATCGCGGCGATCCACAGTAGACGTTCTAGTGATGCATCATGTTACAAGTGATTGCAGGAAAACAAATCTGAAAATTACATGTAAAACTTTTGAAAAGAGTTTGCAAACTGTTTGTGGTGTCTGAAAAAGGTCAAACAATACAATTAGTCATGATCAGAACTAGTGCACCCACAACCACACATTGGCATTGCTGAACAAATGAACTATAAATTTATAAAAAAAGCCGAAAAGACAGAAAAGAAAGAAAATATAGATCTTACAGTAACACGGAACTTTATCTACGTTAATTACGTGAATAAAGAACGTACCTATACTATAGATCTAACCGTTTGTGTTAGACACTATTTGATAACCAAGAAGTGAATAGTCCTAAACTTACGTAAAGGCAGGATACAGATCTATATCAGGATATGATTCGAACATCACTCGAATTGCATTTTTAAGGCAAATATGTTAAAAGCAAAAAGAGGTTTAATGTATCCCCCATGACCCCCCCCCCCCCCAGGGCTGCCAACTCTCACTCATTTTGGTCCTTTCTCACTCTAAAACTTTATTTCATTTGCATGCATTTCTATTGATCTCACTCATTTTGACTCCGAAATTATAGTATTGGCCTATATAGGCTATAGGAGTCTCGCTCTCAAGTAGTTTCCAATGTTGGCAGCCCTTCCCCCCCCCCCCCCCCCCCCCCGTACCACTCCACACTACCCTAGCTACCCTTCTCTACGCTATTAAAGCTACATGTATAAATGCATGGATGTGCGATGCAGAGCTCTGTCCCCACGTCCACGTGCATCCATGTGTAAACTACATAGCAAGGGTAGGGTAGTGGCAAAATATAGTTGGGGTACTTGAGGAATTTGACTGTTTTTCTTACCACAATTTTTTTTCTTTTTTTTCAGGTGAGATTTGATGTCCAGTAATGATATCAAGTCCAAGCTGCTTTAACTTATTCAGCCATTTTGTTTGTAAACATGCCAGAAATGCAATGTTTTTCAAACTCTATGTATAGGTCTATAATTATCTAGCTCAAGCTTCTATTTGACAGAGATTTAGACTATGATGAGTTAGTGACAATGATATAATTTGAAGTCATGTAAATTAATATGTTGTTCTTTTTTTTTCTGTCTCAGGGTGGACTTCAATGTTCCTTTGAAAGATGGCAGTATCACAAACAATCAGAGGTGGGTAGTATCATCTATTTGCCATTATTTGGGATCTTTCATGATTAATACCACAGCTCATCATGCATCACGTGTGGAATTAGTTGATAGACTGATTGAATATAAATATTTATATTTTTGTTGTCAAATTACCCAGTACTGACAGTTTATTCACTCTTGGTATTTCTGTGATGATCGGATCTTGTTTCAAAAAAAGTTCTTGTCATACACAAAACAGTTACATGAAGTTTGAATTGAGCATAATGTCTTTGTTTTGAGATTGAATGCATGGGAGTGAAAATTTATTTTCGTTTTCTTACGTTGTGCTTTATTATATTGCATACAACCATCACAGTCCTCTGTTTACATACGGTGACATAATAATTTGTTGTGCCATGTTCCTAAAAACTTCTTTAGAATTACAGCTGCCCTTCCGAGCATTCAGCACATCTTGAATAAAGGTGCCAAGTCCCTTGTTCTTATGAGCCACCTGGGCCGACCCGACGGCAGACAGCAGAGCAAGTTCTCCCTCAAACCTGTGGCTGAAGAGCTGAAAAAACTGCTCAACAGGTGAGTGGAGACATTGACATAGTTTACTCATTGCCTTGCTTTCTCTTTCACTCTAGAAAATGTTTAAAAAATGAGGAATCTCAGGCTCATATTACAGTATAGGAAATCTGCACCATCATTACAGATGTGAGGTTTTGCTTGTGCTATACAAAGTTGATATGTTGCCACTATGGAAGGGAATGCTTGAGGCTTGCCTGATTCTCGAAGCAACTTATCACTTTCGGCAGCTCCTTGAAGTTATTCCAGGAGGGTGAAAATGTTTGCTAACACTAGTATTCAGAGGGAATACCTTTGATTATATCAGGAATGAAACATGACAGAAACTCGCTCATTAATGAATGAACAAGCCTTTTTCAGTCCTTGGCTTGGTATAGCAATGCCTTTTAATAGAAATGCACAATCTGCAAATAGCAGCCTGAAAATTTCTCAGTGTCTTTTATTATTGTATTCCATGTTTTGAATATTTCTTAACTTTGTTTCTTGTCATGTATGTGTCTTTTGTATTTATTCACTCACAAAAGCGATGGCATGTTTGGTTTGATTAGTAGAGAAGCTGTCATGGGCAAGTTTTAGATTTGATGATAATGATAATTATAGATTTATATATGTTAAAATACATTCTTATTTATAGTTTTTATAGGAATGATTTGCACCCAATTATGCATAACAGTATAATCAAAATGAAATAGAGAGAAACAGATTAATACTCAAAACAAATGACATAAATGAAATCTCAACAGAAAATCTTACAATGTAATAAGGATAAAGACTTGTAAGAAACTGATAGCGATTTTCCTGAAAGGAATTCTGTGACTGAGCTAAACCTGCCAATTCCTTCTACCCGTCAGGGACGTGAATTTCTTGTCAGACTGTGTGGGACCTGAGGTGGAGGCTGTGTGTGCAGACCCCGCCCCGGGGAGTCTCATCCTCCTGGAGAATCTTCGCTTCCACCCAGAGGAAGAGGGCAGCAGCAAGGATGAATCAGGCAAGAAGGTAAAACATTACATGTTGTATAAATTATGTTATATGTGTACTTACTTACGTGTTTAATATAAAATGTCACAATAACTTAACAATACACATTTTATGGTGATTAATCATGTAGCATTTGATATGTATACAGATTTATCTTCTGTATACTTGGAACATTTCAAGAGGGTTTCTTTTTTGTTGTTGTTGTTACAAGTTGATGGATATATGGCAAAATAACAGATTGCGAAAATGATTGCACCTGTAAGACCTGTGAAATTCTCACTTGAAAAAGAGATGTCCTGTGTTTATTTAGCATTCTGCCACAGCAGTTCTTGATTGTGAATTCATGGACTCATGAAATTGTTAGATACAAGTCGCAATTTCTGAAAGACAATGTATATGGTGTGTGCAGCACTTATATGAAAATTGTAATCACACTCAGTGCACCAACTTCGGTGTAGCATGTTTACATATATAGATATATTTTTTAAAGAGTGCAGTTGTCACTTAGCTGTTGTGGATATCTTTCTCAAAATGTACTCCTGTTCTTAATGTTGTGTGTGTGAAATTCAGGTGAAAGCAAGTCCTGAGGCTGTGGCAGCCTTCCGTGCCTCCCTGACCAAGCTGGGAGACATCTATGTCAACGATGCGTTTGGGACTGCTCATAGAGCCCACAGGTAATGAGGAACTTTGAGAGTCCATAATGCACAGCGCTCTTTCTGCCATCTTTGATATGACTCACCGTACGTGTATTGTGGAATTTGTTTTCCCAGATCTGACCTTTCACCACAAAGCAAGCCCACAATTTGCAATCTTCCAGCCTTATTTTGATCTCAACCATATTGATGTGAAAGCTTTGCAGTTTAGTATAATGCGTATCGTATACAAAGCATATCCACACTTCAAAATTTTGTGATGTGCATTCCACTTTTCAATAAACACAAGTCAATATCTTTGTTTTACCTTTTCCTACAATAATTTACCATGTAGATATTCAACAGTAATTTGTGAGATTCCTCTAATTTTGATTATCTTTTTTATTACATGAAAATAATAATAATGTCTGTGTTTGGCACTGGCTGACAGCTCGATGGTTGGTGTGGAGCTCCCGCAGCGAGCGGCTGGATTCCTGCTCAAGAAGGAGCTAGATTACTTTGCTAAGGCTTTGGACAACCCCGACAGACCCTTCCTAGCCATCCTTGGAGGGTAAGAAAAGTAGAGTGTGGAGGTGGTCTAAACACTTCAGATTTTCAGTTGTGCCTGATATTTAATTTGGAGCCACCTGATCCTAGTGGATATGTTCTAGAATCTTTTTAACAAGGGATCCTTTGTTATATTATGTTATAGTGACAGTAGCAGCATAAGTAGTACATGTAGTAGTAGTAGTAGTAGTAGTAGTAGTAGTAGTAGTAGTAGTAGTAGTAGTAGTAGTAGTAGTAGTAGTAGTAGTAGTAGTAGTAGTAGTAGTAGTAGTAGTAGTAGTAGTAGTAGTAGGAGAAGTATTAGTAGTAGCAGAGTAGTAGTAGTAGCAGTAGTAAAAGTAATAGTAATGGTAATGGTTATAGCTTAGTAATAGTAGTAGAAGTACTAGTGGTAGTATGATACTTGATTGACAGCATATGCTTTAATTAGAGTAATTACGGTACCCATAAAAATGTATGAAACAATATAGTGATTGGACTTGTTCTCATCCACATGTCACCAATTATGGCTTGGTTTCTTGCTACTTTCAGTGAAACAGCCAAGAAAAACAAGACAAAATATGTGAGAAGCAACTTTAACTTTGGGACATATATGTTTTCTTGTGTGCATTGTTCCCTGTAGAGCCAAAGTGAAGGATAAAATCCAGCTGATTGAGAACATGTTGGACAAGGTGGATGAGATGGTGATTGGAGGAGGGATGGCTTACACCTTCCTCAAGGTCCTGCAGGGAATGAAGGTAAAAATATCCGTCATCGACTAGTAAGGTCAACTGTTGCAGAGATTGGTTACCTGGCTGTATTCAAGGCAATGTCATTCCTCTGCGACAGGTTGGAATCAACTTAGAACAAATGTTCACAGCACATCACGTAGGTTTTATTTTTATGACATTCATTAACGAGTTTTAAATTTTATCAAACTTTTCTTTCCCCTATTTTGTAAGATCTTTAAGCTGTGCTGAGCCATAACAATTTGCTTTCTTTGCCCATGGTGAAGATTTGTTGACACACAACTCCTGACGTGTGGGCAGGGCCCTTTGTATATGAACGTCTGATGGTATTGAAGAGGAATAAAAAGCAGAATTGATCATGTGCTTGCATGTTATGAGAACAGGTTTCACCAATATTGAAAGCACTATTGCAATTCATCTTACCAATACTTGTAGTGACGTATTAGCTATTAAATAACTTAGTTAATACCTAGATACCACCATCTATTATGATTTCAAGAATGTATACCAGTGATTGATACTGCTTGTACTTTTTTTTTGTGTGTGATGCAGGAATATCATTGTCTGTACTTTCACATGTTGATTTTTTAAGCATGCAAGATACAAGATTGTCTTTTGTTTATGTACTCTGTATTGATATGAAATATTTTAATATGAATATTAATAGATCTGTGATAAGTATCTCTCTGCTTTTAAATCCAATCCTCAGATTGGCAACTCCCTATTTGATGAGGAGGGATCCCACATTGTTGGCAAATTGATGGAGAAGGCTGAAAAGAATGGGGTCAAAGTTCATCTTCCGGTGGACTTCGTGACAGCAGACAAGTTTGACGAGAATGCCCAGGTGGGAGAAGCAACGGTCTCCTCTGGTATCCCGGATGGGTGGATGGTGAGTGGTCCCACTTTCATATCAGAAGATTAAATAATATATATTGATGAATGATTAATCTTGCCTGTTCTTAAAACATTGCACTCCTGATAGATTGCAACTGTAGTGAATGTCATTCCTCTTTCTTCAGAGTAGCGTTGTCTTATGACTTCATTGAAGTGGAAAGTCTCATTGCAAATACTTCATCCTATTTTACCAAAACGTCTGCAATAAAATGGCAACATCTACATTATCTTGTGAATGGTGGAGATTTACATTCAATCAAAAAAGGAGTGAATAATGCAGTCAATTCCTGTATTGTGTGTGTCTTTTTACGGTACATATTGGCTTGAGAAAAGATGCAAAGTAACTACATGTAGCACCATTTTCAAGCACAAAATCAGAGTAAATTCTCAAACCACAAGTTTTCTTCTTCCTCGGGCAAAACAAGTATGCTCGTACTGTTTCTGACCACAAGTCATATTGTATGAACCTCAAGTATACGGTGACATGACTGTGAATTATGCTTTGGTTCTTTTTTTTTTTCAAAGAACCAGAAGAATACCTGCCTACAATTACCCATCTTGAAATTTTGCAACTTGAAATCACTTGCAAATAGTTGTCTATTTTTAGTCCTGAACTTATATCATTGAAGTAAAAATGTTGCTGTCCCCAATCTAGGTCGGTTGGAGGACTTTGAAGTTATTCACAAGTTTAGCTGCCTACCACTTTCCACTTTAAGTCAGAAAGCTGACATTGAATATCCAATTTGGACTAAGGAATTATGTTTGATTCCTCATTCGCATATACCTTGCATAATTAATCACTTTAAATATATTTCTAATTGGTTATTTATTTGTTGTCAATTATTATTTTTCTGTCAAGGGCCTAGACTGTGGTCCAAAGAGTGTCGAGTCATTCAAAGGTGCAATCGAAAGGGCAAAGGTCATCGTTTGGAATGGGTGAGTAAGCTAATACAATGCACTCCCGTTATAATGAACACGGTTATAACGAAATTCCGGTTACAATGAAGTAAAAATTCAGGCAGCAATGTTATCCATTCTTTGTATTTCTATTGTTTATTTGTTCAGTTATAACAAAATTTCGATATAACGAAAGAAAACTGCTGTTCCTAAGGACTTCTTTATAATGGGAGTCCACTGTACTGTAAAATGAGGAATGTTCGCATGCTTTTTAATTTTGCCAATTTTATGAGAGCCGAGATTCACGAAATTAAAATGCATGCTAAATATCTTTTCTACACTATATGCATTGAGTGTTAGACGCAACTCACAAAAAATTCTTGCTGCGAATAAAGCCGTCAGCTCCCATTCGCAAAAATGTCATACTGCGAAAATATCGGTTTACAGTAGCTTATAGCAATGAACTACCCTGGACCATTTTCATCGAGTGCTTGACCACAAAGATTAAATCCTGCTGAATTTGATTTTTAGTTCTCTTACCATATCCTTCTTGACAATCTCCTTCATTCTTCTTTCATTAACCCAGGCCTGTTGGAGTCTTCGAGTTTGCCAAGTTTGAAGTAGGAACAAAGAAGGTCATGGACTACGTTGTTGCGGCAACCAAAGCTGGACGAGTAACAATCATTGGTAAGTATTAAATATTATGTAAACCTATTTCATGTAAACCTGTTTTGGTTTTTTATTTTCGGTTTTTTTTTTTTTTTTTTTTGCATATTCCAATTGAGAGTCCAAGAAAAATGATTGTCCTAAAATCACTCCCATTCTCCTAAGTACTATTCTTGATAAATAGTCTCCAGGTATTTTTGTTCTATGTGAACTCTGACACAGTCAAACGTGTTATCCTTCCCTTTGTTCCAAACAGTATCAACTTACACTTGTTTATGCTCAACAAAAGTTCATTGTGACAGAGCCAGTTGGCTATACATTTCAGATCGTCATTCAAAAATCATTTTGAGCTGATGAAGTGGGTCTTTGGACTTGACATATATGTACCTATCGTCTGCATACAGCTACATCTTACAGTGCTTCATCACATTTGGGAGGTCATTTAAATGCAGGATAAGAAGTGGACCAAGAATGCCGCCCTAGGGAACACTGTATTTGACATGTTTCATGTCCATTGATCACTGTGATTTGCCCTTGAAGGTAAAAATCGCCAATGAACCATTTCAGCAAGGTGTCACTAAATCCATAGTATTTTAATTTCCAAAGTATCGCACCGTGAGAGATCGTATCAAGAGCTTTTTCTAGGTCTTTTGTTACCAATCCAACAACATGACCAGTGTTGATATCTTTTGACTTCAGAATGGGCACTTCTGAAAAAATAATTTGGGACGTGTTATTTAAGGAGTTGATACTAAATTCATGTTTAAAACATTACAGGCTCTGCTGTCGCAGCATAGAAGAAAAATCAACAGCTCACATGCGTCAATACAAGATCACATGTATGGCTGAGTTTGTATCTGTTACCAGTCAAATCTGTCAAATTTCACTGGTATGTTACATTTGTCCTATTCCCACAACAGGAGGAGGAGATACTGCCACGTGCGCTGCCAAGTATGGCACCGAGGCTCTTGTCAGCCATGTTAGTACTGGGGGTGGAGCCAGTCTGGAGTTGCTAGAAGGTGAGCAATCCCTTTTCTTGAAGACTTTTTAGATCAAAGAAAGTAGTCATGTTTGTTGTTCCACTAGGTTTGTGGGTATCCTACAGCATTTTTGTAGCACATCTTAAGTTTTCTTTCTGTTTGTCTCACATTTCAACAGACTCCACATGCCTGTATTCAGGTGTTATTTATCTGGCTAAAGGTCTTTGAATATAATTTCAACTTTCATTTACTGTCGCTGCCTACAGATCTCAGTAGCTACATAGAACCATGAGATTTCAGATTTTGTCACAGACTCTGGTGCTGTGTGATATACACATGTGGGACTGCTAAACATATTTCACTAGTGGTTACTTATTTAAAGGGAAATCAAGTTTGAATCTGATGTAGAGATACATGTATTGTATCAGAGTGAATTATGATCCGTCTTGTTAATGCAGAATAACCAGTGTTCTTGATCTTGTGGTTAAGTTTCAACCTTGAATGTCTTCAGGTGGCAGGAAGATTTTTAAAACAATTGTATTAACTAAAGCTAGTGTGTTGTATGCACTGTGCAGCGCAGCAAGAAATAAAGCAACAACTTGTTGACCAGAGCCTACATGTATGCTACTAGTTGAGAATTTACAATCATAATATAAATTTTTCTCATGTGGGCAATTCCACGGTAACTGACGTTACGCGTAAGGATTTTCATGAAATTGTTTATGTTGTAGTTTTGTGAATGAAAGCACCTGGGGCTTGTAATTAGCATTGATGAATGAGTTCATTAGAATGAAGAAATAGGTGGAAAGTTTTTCTCTCAAACTGCATTTCTTATCACATAGCAAGTGAAAATGTGTCGGTAACTGACGTTACGGAAAAAGGACATGGGGAATTATGGTGTACATTTAAATGGAAATATCTCATGTTCCTGACTTCTAAACTTTATGTGTTTTATATGGCAATATACCTAGGTTCTTAGGAACAGGTGTGCAAAATAATGTGCACTTTAGATATTTCCTTTTAGCACCATGCCAATTTCAGTGAAGGCATGACGGTAACTGACGTTACGCTTACATTTGCCATAGGGTTTACACATGGAAAATCATGATTAGGAATAGTTTTGTGATATCTTATAATTCTGACCTTTCAGAGTGATTTGTTTGATATGGAATCATACCTTGGTTCATCAATTACAAATACCCAAATGAAATGAAACATTAGTCCATTTTCTTTGTGTTTAATGAAAACTTAAAGGGAAACATGTCAGTAACTGACGTTACACATACTTTTGCTATGGGGTTTACAAAAAACTAATTCATTTAACAGGTTATTATGCTGCTGCAGTATACCAGTAACAATCCCAGGCATATACTTAGCAACAAATCAAAACAAAATCTGAAGGCAAAAATGGGGTGGGGCCCTTAGAGGGCAAGCTCCCCCCCCCCCCCATGCCATAGCACAGTTGAGCAAAAATAATGTAAATGCACCAGAGGATATTTCTTGACATTTGTCTTAAGATTGAATGCTTATTAAATTCAACAGTTATGATTACACAGAGCCATTTAGATTCAGCAGTTCCAAGTATGAATATTGACATAACTAAGGTTTTTGTTTTTGTTTTTGTTTTTTGTTTGTTTGTTTGCTCGTTTGTTTCTTAATGAACAGGAAAGTTTCTATCTAGAGTACCCCACCCATAATGCCCTGCAGTACTACACAAAACACAGATATTTTTGTGTGTGAAAAAAAAAAATATCTTTCAGGTCATGGGGAAAAAACACATACAAATAAAAATATTCATACATATGCATGAAATCTACTGTGATATATTCTTTCTTCTGTTCTTTATTTTACTCCTTCTCCCTCAAGGCATTGTTAGGGCCACAAATAACAATTGATCTCCATTATCAATAATGATTTAAATGAATAGTGTTACACTTTTAATATTTTTTCTGTGAAGAAGAAGCATGCTTTTTTGGTCAAAAGGGCATTATTTGTTTATTCCTTGCTTGAAGGAATGTAATTGTTTTTCTTTTCCTTTTCACTGGTATATCAAGGCTTGCAAATACATCCCAGATACCAAGAAATAGGACTTTGCAATGAAAGAATTCTAAGATCAATATAAACGAATCTTCCTGTTCATAATTATCATGTATTACAAAAATGTCCCTGCATGAATGAAGTAAAGTAATCAACAAATATGAACAGTTTTTTATTTTACCCTAGAATCACCTCTCACTTTGAGCAACATTAGTGTTAAACGTTGAGCAACATCATTGCTAGTTTCAAACAGTAATGACAGTATATGCCTTACAAAGTCAGGCCTGCTTATGTACCATTTCAAGATGTGCCATATTAACTAAACCAAACATTTAAGTGCAAGCGAAGAAATATATCTCTTCCTGCATTTGCCTTGAGGTAGAAACTTCACTAAGCTTCCAGAAAAAAAAAAAAGAAAAATGCTAGCAAAAGTAGTCATTAGTAAAGATTATAAAACTGTTGGTATACAGCTGTACACAAGCTTTTTGATAGAAAAAGGTGGTTACCATGCAACCACATCATTGATTAGGCCTACAAATTTGGTAGCTTCATCATCCCGTAGGACTGTGAATGTACTGTATAGTAATTTGAGTGCATTATATATTGCATGTGGTAAACCTAAACTTCCAGATGATTTAACCTTAAACTTGTTCTGAACCGAAAATCAAAAGCTCAAGCCCCCTCCGCCAAAAAAAAGTATGATAAATAAATAGATTTAAGATAAAATGAACAAAAAAAAAATGTATCCATGGACATACAGTGTATATGGTGATGACATCATTCCCTATCAAAGGGATTGCTGCTCTTTGTTGATAACCTTTGACTTCCTATGTATTGAAATGGCCTAAAGTCAAAAAATTTGCCTAAGTTACAATTACTGTCATGGTAACTGACGTTACATACTGGCGTTTCGGTAACTGACGTTACACATTTTGATGTGTTCGTTTGACTCTCCAATATGCCAAGTATCCTTATTTTCTGGTATTGAAAGGAAGGCATATGGGCATACATTAGAAATCCTAAGTTACATCATACAGCTCACTTTCTTTGATGAATAAAGTTAAAAATTCCTTGTTTTTGGTAATTGACGTTACATCCATCATTGTCAAACTAATTAAAAGTTTTTATAAAATTCTTTAAAGCAACCAGCTTTTTCTTTCTATCATGTGGTAAAAGACTTGTCTGGTAACTGCATACATATAAAAGATTGTTGTTTAGAGTACTAGTAAAGTGGATATACAGAGGGTAAATTATGTGACAATACACTCTTTCTTACCATTGAGTTATAGGCATATTTTGGCAGCCATTTTGAAAATCAAAATGGCCGCTTTTATTGAAAAACATAATGATTCTTAAAACTTCAACTCAAGTATTGTCTGAAAATGTATGGTGTTTGAAACAAATATCATTTTGAATTTTCGGCATCTGTGTCCTACATACCGTGGAATTGCCTATGTATGCTAAGGACTCATGTTTACATTTTTGCCCTTTCATTGGCTGTCATGAGGGTGATATAGGAGGATTTTTGTTTGTTGTTGTTGTTAATAGGAAAAATGAGTAAGTGGTTTACCACTGTAATATGCTTCTTGGTTACAATGTCTTGCAGGCAAGGTGCTTCCTGGTGTAGCAGCGCTCACTGATGTGTGACTACTAGAACCTTCCAAACCTTCAACCAGCAGCATGCTCTGATCTAGAGACTAGAGGAATGTGTTTCTTTTTATAAAATATATTTAAGTTCTATCATCATGTATGATATAGATTTATACTGTAAAATATTGTGTATAAGCACACCTGTCTGTTATTAAGGCAGATCCTTAACTTCTTATCTTGAAATAGAAAAAAAAACCACCAAAAACAAATACTATGAACGGCAAACACATGCCCTTAAGAGAATCTGAGTTTTGGTAGGTCTTTTTACACATACCTGAAATTACGGTGTTTCAATAATCAACATTTGCAATTGATGCATTAACTGTAAGTTGTTGTGTGGGTGGACGCACATGAAAAATCACCGACTATTGCAATTTGCAAACATCAGTCCATGTCGATTTCTTGGAAAACTCTCGTGATAATTTGCTTTCTGCAGTGTTTAAGAATGGCACACTCAAAAGAAAGAACTCAAATTGTCTTTAATTCAGAGATGCAACTTGCCATACTAGGTGCACACACTTCGGTGTCCAGGGTCACACTGCGGTCATTGTTGAGGCGTGTGCAGTGCTTTGC
Source organism: Diadema setosum (assembly GCF_964275005.1). Classification (NCBI taxonomy): domain Eukaryota; kingdom Metazoa; phylum Echinodermata; class Echinoidea; order Diadematoida; family Diadematidae; genus Diadema; species Diadema setosum. The sequence continues at coordinate 29,461,760 of NC_092695.1, forward strand.
TTGAATTCAAATTAATTTGTTTGGCCATGTGTGAACGTTGCTGAATGAAATCATCTTTTTTTTTTTTTTTTTTTACAGCGTGATCCACAAACTGATAACACTTGTGTTAGTGAATAGGCCTACTGTATCAATTTTCTCATTGTCGAGGGCAAGTGGAGTGTTTGAAATCTCGGCAGCTTGTAGATTTCCACAATCTCAGACTTTGTTCTTGCCAGAATGACTTCAGCAGCTTGCAGATTTCTAAGTCTGCTTGCTTTGTCAGCTTGCAAAGTTTGCTTTGTGGGAAAGGGTCAAAAGTGAACTAGGCTCTTTGCGTATACTCACTGCAGTCGCATATTATCACAGGAGCCCAGTGCCGAGACTAGGCCAGCTAGCACTCTTGTTCAATCAAGGCTAAATGCTGATCTTGCTGTTCTTGTTTTCTGACAAAGGAAGAAGTGTGGCTTATGCACAATAATTTACGGTATTCTATCCTAATTTTAATGAGAGGGTTGTGGAGGTTGTAGTAGAGCCGACTGATGTGTTTGTGATAGATACAATGTAACTCTTTTACCCAATAATGTATTCCAAATAAGCCAACATAGAAAAAAAGAAGGCTACCACCAACTTCATTGTGTAATACAAAGCACTTTTATGTGTACAATATACTTGATATACTTCCTCACTGTAATTTATCACTTAATATGCAGTTAAATTAAGCTGAAACCAGATCCTCTGCCATTTGTGAGCTGTAAGTTACTTACAGAAGAACGGTAACCGTTGTATTTGTTTCTATGTTATTAAAGTTTGTAGTAATGCTGTGTTTTGTGTTCCCTTTGTTGGAAGGAAATACCATCGTCGTTTGTGTTGAATTGAGAATTCATCTTTGCAGTGCTATTTTCACAGCTGCAATACATTTGCCAAACACTTTTGTACAGTCAAGCTTTTGTGTCTGCTAAGCTTGCTTCCTTGCCATGCTTTCCCAGAAGTCTGGACCAACTGCTCTGCCAGATGACATCCTTGGACACACACACACACCACACACACATACAGACAGAACATTACCTTGTTGTTGTTTTGTTCTGTCGTTTCTGATAGAAACATGACAAAATGCATGTTTAATTGCTTTTACATGTACTTTCGATTTCTCTTCACATCATTCGCTCACTGCACACGCTTTATGAGACCGACCAATAGGATATGATCAGTAACAGTGAAAGCAAATAAACGGGAGGCATCTAGCAGATGTACGAGTGTCTTTGTGTTTAATAGCAGTCAGAATATGACAGAAAAGTGATTCTGTGCAGCAAATGTTATACTGAACAAGGCTCTGAAGCATAAAATCCCAGTTTGTTCTTTTTTGTTTTGGTACCTGTCATGGGAAGGAACTGTGGGTACCTATACAGTGTGCATATTAACTGTTGCCATCCTTCCAGGATTCCTTATTGCATGTTTTCAGACAGATCATCCAAAAGTACTTCAAGTATTTATAATATACAGTGTAGTTGCTACTACCAGTTTAGAATTGCTGATAGTAATATATAGTGTGTTTTGCTTATGTAGCATTACATCAGGGCATGGTAACACTGTGTCTGCACAAAAATCTGTGCTACGTGTGAGACCTGTATATAAAGAAGAAAGATAAAAGAGGGAATATTGGTATCACCTATAGAAAGATGTGATTTTGGGAGGATTTAAAAATTGTATCACTCACTTCAGCAGGATAGAAGAATTCATAGAACAGAATAAAATTGACATGAATTATGTGCCAGTGAAGAGAAGTCTGTAGTCATGAGGGTTATATGCAATATGGATAGGTAGGTTGATGCGTATGGAAGAAAAGCATGCAACAAAACCTAGCAATAGACCTGTTCACACACACACACACACACACACAGCAAAGACTGGAATTTGGATTGCAATCTAAATGCTCATGTGTTAGCTAGTATACCAAACATTTGACATGTATGGACGGATGAAAAGAAAATTATGATTTCAAGTGGGATTTGGATCTCCATTAAAATGTCATAAAGTATATGATTCTTGTCAATAATTGAGAGAATTCACAGTTGAGACATAACAGTTCATCTAAAAACATGCAAAAGACAGATGTTTCAGACTTCTTCTTTTCGAGGGGGGAGGGAGGGTTGCCCTGTGTGAACACAAGTTCACAACGATCTGAGCGTTGTAATCCAAACTTCGCTGTTTGTCACATGTGAATGTGAATGGTTTTATGGTGAATTCCTTGACATGTTAAATTGTGAAAACACGAAAAGTCATGCTGTATGAGGATATGATCCCACAAATGTAATATTCCATACTGATAGTTCACTGGCGAGGTATTCAAATACCAGCAAACTTTATGTCAAGCACATGTGGTGACTATTAAAAGCAGAGGAACAGTTTCATATGGAAATACCTTGTGAATTTCTACTCTTCAGTTCAAGATTGCTCATTATCTAATAAAGTATGCTTATATAAACATGTGGTGTGTTTTACATGCTCTAATTTACATCGAATAACACAAACATCAAATGGAAAGCAATTTTGAGGCAGTTACACCCACGATACAGACATATTAAATCCATTTAAGAAGTGTTTACTGTGTTTCACTGGAAAATTGTGAACCACAAGAAATGGAGCAAGCAGACTGCTTTCCCTATTCAGTCTAGTTTATGGGGTAGTTTCATCTGAAGTGTAGAGTTCCTGTTAACAAGACATGCCAAAATTGTTCACTGTGCCTATTAGTGAAAATATAATAACACACATACATGACACATATACAGCTGTATGTGGAGAATGGTGCATACTTTTCACCGAGTGGTAGAAGCTATTCATATTCCTTGTACAATATTTATATATATGGCAAAAAACAAACAAAAACATAGCTTGATACTTTTAACTTTTGGACAACCAATGCCATCAATGGGAATTGTTTTAAAATGACATTCATCTTGGCTGTACATAGTTTGACTCTGAATGAAATGTCAAATATAAGCATTCATATGAAAGCTTCACTGAAAAGACAACATGTTGTACTGAAATCCTACATAAAGTGACTGCACATGTGTTAATGGGAAGAAAGAAGGACTTTAGTTTACTGCAGGTGCCAAATCGTTCTCAACACTGGAATTTTGTTAAACTTACATATACAGGTTGCAATAGTAATCTTGGGTATCTTGCATGTCAGAAATTATAATAGAACAAGGTTGATTTAGCTGGCAAGGTTTCACAAACAGACTGAATGAAGTTTTTAAAGTTTTTTTGTTTTTTCACCTTGGGGATTGTCTTAATAGGTCTGGTTCAAGGGTAGCATAAAAATGAAAAATGAACCATTCAAACCTACAATTCATTCACATCTTTAACTCAAATACAATGCAATTGTTACAAGTACATATTTTATGCACTTTCACTGATATCCAATTTGGCACCTTGTTTCTGGTTTTGACTCTTCTTATCTACGTTGGGGATGGAAAGATACGCCTTTGATGACACAAGGAAAGTTAACACAGATCAAATACAAATGCTGGATGCCATCAAGTCAATATTCCTGAGAAAATGAAGACGAAATAATTCACAGATCAATGCATAAAGCTTGCACAACTAAAAGACAACAAAAGGCATGCGTTCCATTTTTGGCTATTCCTCAATGCCCTCAACATCCAACAACAAGCACAGTGCACATCACCAGAGCACTTTTGCTAGCATTAACACTTATTGTGCCAATGGGCACATCATTGATACCCAATGGCCACAGTAGCAGCAGCCCAAGTTTCTTAGTGATCATCTTAGCCTGAACACAAAAGAAATCTGCATATCACTGGCTCGCAAGGACAATTTCAAATTGTGAGGTGATCATACATTTTGTGAACAGGGCATGGTACAAATGTGTAACTTCAGGCGATGATAAAAGGACCCCTTCATCTCAAGGCGAAGCTCATACTTGGGGGGGGGGGGGGGTTATTGAACAGAACTAGCAACAATATCGTTTCCTAATGCATACTAAATGCATGGTGTAAAGTTGGGGTTTAAAACATGCTTTCTTGATAACAAATACTGTACGTGGATGAAATCTGAGGGAAATACATGTATGAAAGTCACTCCATGAGATGACCCCTACTTTCGACGGGCAGGTCATGCAAAGATGGTGTTACCCATTGCGAGCACAAGTCCAGGGGGTGTCCTAGTAACAGGATACCACTGAAATAGGGAGAAGAGTTTGCACCTCCTTTTCTACTACTACAATTGACCGAAAGATCGGTCTGTATCTGGTCGTCGGGGAAATGTTCCGCCGAGACCGTGTCTAGCTTCACGGATCCCCTCTACGGAGGAGAGCGATAACGTCAAAAAATAAAAGACTCCTCCGGACAGACGGATCTTTCTGTCTACTACTACGAGTACTCTCTTTTCTTTTAATATCCAAGGCTCACTCTTTTTCTGTTCAGTAATTATGCATTGTCACGCAGGTTTAACGAGACGTTGGTATTGTTACACAGACCATCTGCATCTCAAAGATATGTGTGTACAGGAACCAAAAGAGCAGTGTGGAATAACTCGATATCCACCTATTTCAACCAAAACTCTGGACAAGTCCAATGCATTACACCAATTCTCAAATTACAGGATGAAATTGCTTCCAATCAATGTATCTCAACAAAGACACACACACAGTGTACAGGTACAAAAATATTCGTGTGATAGTGAGAGCTGCCACATCTGCTGTTTTTCTGAAATTATGAAGACATGCAAAGAAATAAACATCTTAACAATAACAGCTCTGCTTCCCTCGGCTGAAGTGCCAATGCAGAAATCACTTTTTACAATGCTTTGATCCAAACATCAATCGCAAGAGACATATATACGTGCAACAATTTTGTGCCAAGTGCTTGCACACTTTTAATGTACATGTATAATAGATATATATATATGTATGTATAGAAATATGTATCATGTATAGTGTACAGTGTATACATCATATGTACAAATTTACCGAGATCATCTTTTTCAAAACAGATATGCCATAATATTACCCAAAACCTTTGGAGCATGAACTTAATATATATCAACAAGGTACAGCACATGACACATCGCAGTTCTGTCAGATACAATTTAGTCCATCGATAATTTATACAAGTGGCATTTGGTGTATCACAACAAAGACAAATCATGCATACTATCTCCTTTTGTAAAATCTTGTGTGACATCATTCCCCTCTCTCTATGAACAACAATATCCTCCAATGGGCATGGGTAACAATACCAGTTGCACGGGGAAAGAAACACACACATAAATGTAAAAAAAAAAAAAAAAACAAGAACAAAAAAAAAAAAAAAACAAGAACAAAAAAAAAAAAAACGTTTATTCAGCTTCTCGCGCAGTAGAACAATTCTTTACTACTGCTATGGGATACCACATACCATACACCCAGAGAAATAGAGCAGCACAGTTAGAAGTAAGGAAATCGGAAGAAGCAAAAACATTGATAAAGCAGAAACCACAACAGGATGATGATAGATCGACAAATGATACAGAGACGTGCAGACAGAAAGACAAACAAAGGGATAGGTAGCTAGATAGATATTAAAACAGACGGACAAAAAAGATAGGATTGGGGAAAAGATGGATGAAGAGACAGATAATTTTTCTTTCTTTTATATTTAATGAACCTGTGAAAATGGGAGAAGTGAGAAAATAGATATTAAGTTTATAGAAATACAGACAGGCTAACACTGAAGCAGAGGGCTATATAGATCAGGATGAATTGACAGGCTAAGAGATTGGTACACAGGTAGGACGATAGGAATATACACATTGTGATGTAAAAGCTGGTTGCTTGAAGACAAGGATTTACAGAAAAGGGACGGGGCCTATCGCTAGAGCTAATCTCACAGTCAGTTGAATTCTTTGAAATACAGGAAGCGCACCGTTCATCAACTTCCTCTAAAAGCAACATTAGCAGATTTTAAAAGGTTGTACTGTGAGTGAAAAAAACAACAACAATCAAACAAAGAAAACCAAACATGGGTCTTTCCTGGAGAGTCAAGTGTTGTAAAGTTTGTAATTGTATAAGGCTGCCTACGAAGAAGAGATTGACTTCAACTGGGAAATATGAGGCTACTAATAAGGAAAAAACAAACCATGTATGAGATCGACCATCGGATTCAAAGTAACCTTAGTATCCACCTATACTAGTGTGATAATATCCTATTCTCTATTTTGCTCAGTGACATCAAGTGTATGTCCACACAATATACAGTGTAATAACATTTCTATGACAAGCATTAGTCCTAGATTTCAAAATTTTTGAAACGGAACTCTCATGGAGGTCAATGATGTATGTACTATATTCTTTGTGATGCACAGGAGTTATATTTGTTTTTGCCCTCCTGTGTTATTGTACTTGGACAAAAGTGACACAATTCTGTGTAATGAAGTGTACAGTGGAAGACACTATGGCATGGGCATTTGCAAAGTGTTAAATCAAAACACTAAAAATGTGCAGAGGTGCCTACCACCCGTAAGAAATTTGTCTTGGAAAACTACAGGGGGTGGGGAAACAGAGAACAATTCCAGTGCATCTTGCGGATAATTTCTTTTTTTACAGATGTAAGGTAATGCCATGCTTATCCTACCATGTCCACCAAAGTAAACAGAACACAAATTTCTGAATGATTAAACTGAAGTGCACCCAAAATCCACAATGACAATGACCCCTAAACAACCACAATAAACTAACGCCACATGACAGCATTCTATGTGTCTTTCCTGACCACAGCCTGTTGGCATAACCATGTTGATGAGGAAAAGCTAAAGTGTCAATCTCTTCCAGTGGTATGTTAGATAGACATACACACGTACCCCACAAACAATCCATACATCTTTCCATATCATCAAAATACCATGAATATTGTCATCACAGTTGAGATGCACAAGTTCAATGACTTGCACATCAGACCACAGAAACACTTGACAAATTTCTCCAGTTACTGTATACGCCGAATATTTTGCAAGGTTTTTATTTTCGCGAATTTTGCGAGTCAGGTGCTATTCACGAAATTAAAGAAACGCAAAAATATTGACTCTAATCCCGATGTGAATGTGACATACGCGTGTACACTTCTCTGTTCAGTACAGAACTCCACGATTGCGAATTTAACCACTCGCAAAATTGTTGGGAAGTCCCGATTCGTGAAAATTTAGACTCGCGAAATATATGGCGTATACAGTATGCTAGGCACAAACTCCTGAATGTGATACTTTTACCTGTATTTTTCCTATTAACATAAAATATGAGAGTAAGCACACAGTTTCATAAAAAAAAAAAATCCATTACAAAACAAAATAAGCACAGTGGCTTGAAGACAAATTAATTTTGTCGACGAGAGACATTCATCCCCTGGTCGAATAGAAAAAAGAAAAAGTATACATGTTATTGATGAAGATTGAAACAGTTTTGCAGTATTTTGACTATTTTTGTTCAGAAAGTGAATGTGAAGGTTTACTTGATTTGGTCTAACAAATGCCCAGGCACAAAACATTCCTCCTTTCATTGCACAGTTCTCCTCTATCTAAACATCATTCCTGATCCATTCACAGGCTGAAGTAGAAAAATACAATTTCATTCAAAATAACGAATGCACAATATAAAGTCCTTCTGCATTCAATAAATGTACGACTGACTCTCATATGAAAACCATTCAAAACCATTTGGATATTTGGTTATAAAGAAAGATGAACTTTGTGATCACAGTAGGCCTCTGATAACCTGGTCTTTACAACTACATATAAAAATCTAAGGCAAGAAGGAGACTAAAGTGTCAAAACTTTACAAACTGTCATATATTCTGTTACACCCTATAAACAAAACCATGCATTCTACGATGTACCCACATCACAAACTGTTCTCTGAGAAAGATAAAGAAACAAACTCACTTCTATGAATACTCAGGGGGAAAACCTCCTACAACTTGTATGCATTGACATGTACAATGTGTGTATAAAGCCAAAGACTTGTTTGGATAATGAAACAGAATTGTATGACACACTGTCTTAAAGTTGTTTTGTTTTAAAGTATTTATCATGTGGATTTCCATATTATTTGGACCGTGAGAATAAGTAAAGGGATTGTCCGGTTTGCCTCTATTGGCATGTACGGCAGAAATGAGCATCCTCCACTTCTAGCAGTCTTGGGCGAGTCTACGGACAGATCCCCATGAATAATCTAGGGCCTTTAATTCTCCTTCCACTGTTCTTCTCCAGGTGGTCTTGGGACGTCCCCTCTTTCTCTTTCCTTCAGGTGTTCAGTGAAGTGCTACGCGAGTGATATTTTGTGCATCCATCCCGAGTATATGCATGACTGCTGAATGCATACTACAAACCATCAAACAGCCATAGCATAGTCTTGCAGATTTCAACACTACGAGTGATACATTTTGGATGTGAAATAAATTCTGTGTGGTAATGGATTCATGGTTTCTTGTCTGGAATTTGACTACAAACATGTCACCCAGGAAGTCCTTCTCTCACAATGTTTCAATATGTAAGGGTGTAGATTTGCCCCCATTTCTCTCTGGTAGGATCCCAAATATTCACCGAGGTGCCACACTGTTATCTATGACTTCTACTGAAAGACCAGTGCAATGCTGAAACTTCAAAACATATTATCATGCACAAATATGTGTTTGATACAGGTGCAAGTTTACAATCCACTCTGCTTCACAAGAAATACTTCAAGGCTAATCTTTCAACATCAGCAAGTCTTTGGTGTACAATCTGCAGGAACAAGCTCACACAGCATTTCTGCCTTTTCCCAACTTCAAAAAAAAAAAAAGAAAAGAAAAACACTGATTGGTCGATACACGGTAACAGGCTTGAGTAAGTCATATCCAGCTGGATCAAGAACATGAACTCCATGCCTAAACATCACCAAAATATGGTAATATCAACTATTTTTGATTTGCACAGGGTAAACTCACTGAAGGTTGAAATAGCATGCAACCGCAAGCAATATGGAGCTTGAAACGACGAACAGTACTTTTATGCCAATTATGGTCATTTCTAGAGAACGGCTCATGTACAAAGACTGTATAGCGAGTTTGTAATCCCATGTGTAGGTAGTGTTTCATAAACTTCCAAGCTGTGCAACACATCACGTGAAACGATTCTTTGAATGTGCCCATGCATCGTCTATAATACATCCGATGTATGAAAGCTAAGCAAGATGCAATGCCAGTTACAAGTGGATTGTTAATGTTCCATCAATACTGTGTCTGGTGGGGTGGCGGGGTGGGTTGGGTGAGAGTGACTGGCTGGGCACGACAAGGGCTGGTCTCACGATGACAGGGCTACAAACGCAGCGGGGAATCGGCCCGACTTGCCGTTGAGCGTGCCCTGCAACCACTCATCATTCACACGTTCGGTGATCTTGATGACGTCACCAGTCTGAGAGAGAGAAAAAAAGCAAAGGCATCAAAAAGTTCACTCGTCTTCATTTGCTAAACTCCTAAAACCAACCAAAAATGCACTGAAAAAGATAAGTATTGTATTCCGATAACCTAAATGAGAATTAAGATACACAAACCGTGATATGTATTTGGAGAATTAGTTTGAACAAATGGTGCGACTACAGAGCATTTAGCAAACCTTAGATGCCACAAAGCTATAAAGCCATTAGTATCAGGAAGCAATTATTGTACAAGTATGAAAGACAAGTACTTTAAATTTAAATTCATCTTTGAATGGAGAGTACACATATTTGTTAAATGACTGCAATGGATACAAAAATGACTTCCTTTTGTTTTCGGTATTCCCATGAAACCATACACACTCAACGGATGCACTATCTGGCTTTGACATCAATCGTGGATGGCATAAACATTTATTGCCATAATCCTCTCTGTCATGACATCTCAGAGCAATTCCAGATAGCTTCTCGCGGCAAATCTAGATAGTATCTCGCGACTACGGCATACTGGTGGTCAAACTTCCTCCCTGAATCTCACCTTAAAGGACAGCTCGTCGTCCGCTTCGGCCATGAAGTCGTAGAGAGCCTTGCCCTCGGAGGCGGTGGCCGCGGCGGAAGGAAGATCGATGATGACGTCGACGAAGGAGAGGGGGAAGATGCCCTCCCTGGAGTCGATCTTGCCGCGGACCCAGTCGTCCCCGATCCTCTCCAGCAGCGTGATCTTCTCGCCGGCCTTCAGGGTAATCTCGTCGTCGTTCTGAGCGTCGAAGTCGAAGGACACCACGCAGTGGGGCTCTACTCCTGAATTCTGCAGCTGGACATTGGATGAGATGGAATACCAATTCTGTGACCTCCAATTTCCAACTACCTTAAATCCATGCCTGGTTGCTGTTACTCTCAAGTTAATAGCAGCATTACAGAGGGCCAGACAAACATAGTTTGCCCCCCTTTTTTTAAAACTAATAATTGACTCAGACTTATATCTACAAATGCATACGCCTTTCATGTTGATAGGCGTAATCTGACTCACACTTCTTAAAAGACTTATACAAGTTTCCATAGAAGCCGTCATACCTGAGGTCATCATTTCAATAACAATTAAAAATGGCAAGCGACAGACCTTTTCTTTAAACTTGTTCAAAAGATATGAAAAAAAAATAAAAAATATGACACATTGATCAAAGACATACAAGTAGTCATAAGATACTTTTCTAGCACTAAAAAAAAACAAAAAACAAAGACCAGCCACTGGACACTGCAAAATGAACACAAGACAGACCAGTGTTCCCTAATAAGCTCACCCGTGGGTCGGCAGCCTGTGGAAGACCGGTGGGAACCCTGTCCACAAAGTTGGCCGGGAACCTGCCCTTCTTGCCGTTCACCTCTCCCTCCAGCCACTCGCTACCAACCTGGGCTGTCACCCGCACCTTGTCCCCTTCCTGGAGTGGGAGAAATACATTGTTGAAGTGTCGGACTTGTCAAGTCACTATGTGGGTATGGTACTTACCAGTGCACTGACAGCGCCTTTTTGTTGTTGCTGTTGTTGTTGCTGTTGTTGCACTGGGAACATCCACAACTCTTTTTTTTGGGGGGGGGGAGGGGTTTAGATAATACTTGTTAACAGCAATATCTTTTCTATAAAAACAGTACATATCACCGGGAGACCATCTTAATGTAGCAGTTGTGCAACAACATTATATTCTGTGCCACGGTAGATGGTACACCTGTATCTCCACATTTCAGATCCTCAAAATGGCAAGTCATAAAAACAACACATTCCAATGTAATTGTAAGTGTCAAGAGTACAAACATATGCTTCTCCCTTTAAATTGCAATGGCCAGACTTAGGGTGAAGATTTTATATGGGTGTGGTAAACACACATGCAAATACAGTATTCAAATTTGACAAAACAAAGTAAACTGAAGTAAATATTCATATAAAATCAACTCCAAACATCACATAATTTGACTGTACATGGGACAGAACTGTGTTCCAACATGTCTATCAACCAGTGAAACCATCTTATACACTATACATCCTACATGTATATACACATGTATAAAGACAACAATAATATTGAATTTCATAATACTTTGATGTTGACTTGCTCCTGATGACTGCATCAATAAGTAATTTCTTACTGATATCATTATTTATGATGAACATCACTTACCTTCAAACTCAGTTCCGTGGAATCTGCTCCATCAAAGTCAAACAATGCACGAACTTCATTTCCTGTACACCGAGAAAACACAAGAGGACATATTAGGGAGCTTTAGATTTTAGACACGCGGACGTTCAAAGGAAAAAAATATGTTTTGAGCGTGCGCAGTAGCGCGCGTAAAGTCAATCTATTTTTAGCTTGCGTCGCCTGAGTTTTTCACTACGCGTACTGGGCTATTTTCACGTCCGCACAGTTTGCGACGTAGAGAGCTTCTTCATGCACTGATCATATGGGGGCGCGATTTTATTTTTTATACGTTGCGTCCCAGCGTAATCTAAAGGTACTTTTCCACACGACGCAGGGAGAGGAGAACGTCCAGCGCAAGCGTCGGCTCAAACGTCCGCGCGTCAAAATCTAAAGCTCCCTATTGCCAATACTCTCACACAATTGGAAGGGTAATCAAGAATCAATCATTCCAACATAAACATTCAACAACCTTCAACGTACAGAACAGAAACCAGAAGTAGAAACAGACGTATTTTGTTTCACACAGGATGGACAAGAAATATCTGGTTGCAGATCGTGTTTAACATGCTATCTTCTCAAATCTTTTTGAGATGGCATTGCTGATTCACTCCAACATACATGTAGTTCTACACACGGAAAGCAAGTTACTGTAAAAGTGAAAATTTTCGCGGTGTTGAAATTTTCGCGCATTTCGCGCATCCACAAACTAGCGCGAAAATAAAAGCACGCAAATATTTTTGCTTGCCATATGTTCCTGTGCATGATGTCTTGATTCCGCGGAATTAAAGACACGCGAAACTCTTCTTATCCGGCCAAGCGCAAAAAATTAGTCGCGCAAAAATATCCACTTATACAGTATGTGTTTCAAGCTCATACAGCAGTGGGCAATGCACAGAAACAGAAGCCCTCGTTTGACAGGCAGCGTCGGACCAACAGGTAATATCTGCCCAACAAAGTGTCAAGCTTGTTTGTTGTTGTTGTTGTTGTTGTTGTTGTTGTTGTTGTTGTTGTTGTTGTTGTTGTTGTTGTTGTTGTTGTTGTTGTTGTTGTTGTTGTTGTTGTTGTTGTTGTTGTTGTTGTTGTTGTTGTTGTTGTTGTTGTTGTTGTTTTGTTTTTTATTTTATTCGGCATTTCAGACATTGCACATGTACATGGGTAAACACAAAACACATTTCACATTTGATTCAGCATAACAAAAATATGATAAATTATAACAGAGACAAAGCACAAATGATGATATTGCATCCACAAGCAAGATAGAATGGTTTTACTCCGACCAATGTCATTAAAATGGAGACTGGTGAAAAAAAAATGTATATTATATGTCTTAAAATTGCATACTCCATTGATTAACATATTGGAAAAGGTCAGTACTATGAAAGTAGAAGACAATTTCAATTAATTATAATTACTTGCTATTCTTGCTGGGAAACAAAACAAAGCAAAAGAGCACTATTTCACTTTGCATTCAAAAGGCGAGTCTTGGAGAAAAGACTCTAACAATATTATCTGTCCATAATGGCAAAAATGAGGATACCATCTATTCAGTGATTGGAGACTAACAATTCCAACATAGGAGGATGAGTTCCCTCCTTTTGAAAAACTCAACCCACCCCCTACCCCCCCCCCCCCAAAAAAAACAAACAAACAAACAAACAAACAAAGTAGAACAAGCTTCTCTAAACAACTTTTCAGAAAGTGAGATCATCCAGCTGGGTGGGGGTTCTAGCATCACATGCTTATCCCACATCAACTCATCTGGATGTGCTCTTATTTTCTCTTCTTTCAGATCGTAAAATTGAGAAGCATACAGGCTCCCTCCCCCCTTTGTTACACGCAAGGTGGGTTTAACACTTATCGGTGAAGGGCATCTAGTGAAATGGGTTCCAGGAGTATCAACCAACTGATGATGATACACACCTGTGGTGGGTGAAGGGGGGCTAGAGCCAGCTCCAGGGGGCAAGTCTTCCACCACATCCACAAACGCCGCCGGGAAGATGCCAGACTTCCCGTCCAGCTCGCCCCTGTACCACTCATTGGCGACACGCTGCGTGAGCTTGATCACAGCGCCCTCGCTGAACTGCAGATCATCGGCATTACTGCTGGAATACTCATACTTGGCTATGCATCGCGGTCCACTACAGTGAAACATATGATAAGAACACAACTCTGTAATTATTTGTTGTTGCTTTCATTGCTGACAAAAAAAGATTTACATTACAGTTAAAGTCTTACTGACATGAACCGTAACACTTCTCTCATTAGCTCACAATGGCACAAGTACCACTGTGTAGTCATACCATAAATGGCTATTAAATATGCATGCCCCTTTCAAATGAAAACAAAACCACAACTAAAATGCTTGAAGATACACTTTAATACCAGTCTGGCCATGAGACCTCTCTCAGAGCAAAGAGTTTCATTGGCAGTGTCGCACACAAGCACATTTCCTCATTAGTAACATGGGACACAATGGGCACGACATACACTGTATTGTAATGGTTTCTATAAATCAAATTTCTCACTTCCATGAACACATCCTCGACTGAATCTCTCAGTGCAAGTAACTGTGATAGTGAAAATGAAAGAAATGCGAAGGACCTTTCACTTTGGCACAAAGAGGTGCTCTGTGTGTTCTCTCTTCACTATATTCTGGTCTCCCATGAGAGGCAAGCTGATCAGTACCATGTGTGACGCTAATCATAAACTGCCAAGCTTTTGCTTTTTCACTCATGTTGTCTGGAGTTTTACCACTTCCTGTGTATGTTTATGAATCTGGGAAACATTGCACATTCCGTAAAATAAATGTATCAGTGTATAACATACTGTCTGCATTTGCTATCCCTCATACACATTATAAATATCTATGTTCATGTGTGTCTATGTAACTCCTACTCTATGCATCTTGCATATTTTGTTTCATGAAAAAAAAAAAAATGTCAGACCAGCAAGTACTTACGATCAGAGGAAAAGGTACTTACTATCAAGGAAAACCTGCCAAGAGCATTTATAAACAGGTGACCCAGCAAGTATTTATAATCAAAGGCAAAGGCAAAGATTTTTGTCTGTGGACAAGCATGCAAAACATGCATGCATGCTCTGAATGTTTCTCCCTTGCACAAAAAAATCCACGCACCTGCCACCTTCCCTCGATGGAGAACTCGTCGGCAGCGGTATCTGCAATAAACATTGATTAACGCAATTAAATTTCATGATCGAATGTATTAACATGCAACGAATCTGGCTCATTAAATTCACATGAGTTTGCTATACTGTACAAACTTAGTGAGAAGAACATGTAGACGTGTGCCAAAAGGCATATACTCCATGATGTTAAAGATACTGTCCAACATACATGAATTACCTAATTTTGCTACCTGAGCTGTATGATGATGCTCACATGTACATGTATGAAAAACAAGCAATCAAAATAGAAACACTCCAGCACTCAAACAGTTTGGGAAAATTATGCTGCTACCATCATGAGATCTATAAAACCATGGCTGTCAGGAACCATTTGCTGAACGGGTGTATTCAAACATTGAGCAAGATTAACACAGCATGTGTTGAATCTTATATGCTCTAATGCGCCGAGAGTATCAGTAATGATAGGTATGGCGCATTATAAATGTACTTTATCATTATTATCATCATTATTATCATCATTTTTATCATCATTATTAATCCTGTTAATCACAATAATCATTATCTATCACATTGTGCTTTTTTTTTTCAGCAATTGTCACATATCTTCATCCTTGCATTTTTTTTCACATTTATTTTATACAATATCACAGACTCTGGTAGCATGTTAAAGACAATGCAGCTTGAGAGGTTTTGTTGTGTGTTTTCGTTTTTTGTTTGTTTTGTTTCATTTTTTCAAACTAACAACATTGACAAGCAGCCCCTTTAAATAGCCTGCTTCTTGCATGCTCGTAACTTGGAATGGAATCTTATGCAGGCACACCATGTGACATTGCTCAAGTCATGTCAGTAATGCATGAGGTTGGGCACTGACTAATTCATGTCACGTAACAACCATGGACCGACTGTAATTTGCATGAAGTGCTAAATATCACATCATCATCACCTTTCCTTTACAAGCACACATTGTGTACAAGTCAAATAAAGATGCTACAAGTCAAAAGTTTATCTGTGACTGTATGAAACAAGAAAACCAGTGTGGCAAAATCATACAGTGTCCAATGGCATAGCTTTGCAAAGAGCATGGCTGTGTCTATTTGGGAATGTGGATAACCAGTAAATGCCACACAGAAAGGCATATCTCTAAAGGCAGGTCAAACAGCAGGTCTAATTATGTAATTACAAAAGGACAGGAAGAAATTCCCATGGGCTGACTCCTTCAAAACATTCTCTTGATGATTATCATAAGTTAAAGTCCACTCTAATTACTTCATTATGATATGAATAACACAAAAATGTCATTATTGATTTGTATTTCACTCATACATGAAAGCATCAAAGACATTTATCGTAATATCCAGCAATTATCACTGTAAGAGCTAAGTATCATCACGACAACTGCAGTGATAAAAATGCTGATGTGGTACGAAACCACGCTTCCACTTACTATGACTTCGACGTGGTTGGACGGGAAGATTCCTGTCTTTCCTTTCACTTCACCCCGTAACCAGACCGTGCCCACCGTTCCTAAAAGCTTGATGTTGTCGCCTTCTTCAAAAGACACTTCGTCTGGAGCCGATGCCTGGAAGCTGTACAGGGCTACTGCAAGGGGACCATCATACTCGCTCTGTGGAGGAAACCAAAAAAAAACAACATAAATTGAAAACTTATATGTGGGACTAAGGATGGAACCATCTCCTTTGTGGTAAGCTACAGGGGAGCAGAAGAAGACACTCTATGAAACATTTAGAAATATGAGTTAAGATGAAGCTGGTAATGCCTCTCTCTCTCTCTCAATAACCTCAGATGCTAAATATGAGCACATGAAAAGTTTGTATGCGGGACTAAGGATGGAACCATCTCATCTGTGGTAAGCTGCAGGGGAGCAGAAGAAGACACTCTAAATATTTAGAAACATGAGTAAAAATCAAGCTGACAATAAAAGTTTTTTACCTTGCCTCTCTCTCAGTAACCTCAGATGCAAAATTATCAATACAACTGTAGGGACACATATTTCAAGTGCAGTAAACTTTGTGGGAGTGGAAATCACATAATGTCAAATTTCTGAATGAGTTGAAGTCGAGTCTAAGATCCAAACAATGACTTGGATTTCAATTACATCATGCGAGTCAAATATTGACTAAGGCCAAATACATTCGACATTTACGCAGAGTTGGCCCTTATATCTGTCAATCTGTCTTACAATTTCCTTGCTAAACAGCTCATTCATCTTTGATTCTACATCTGTGTATACCATTCAGTCTGGCTATGCAATTTGAAATTTATATTGCAGTGCTGAAAATAGACATCTCATCTACAAATTCTTGTATCTTGCCAGCACTTTAAAAGCTGTCATAATGTTTATACTGAGATAAAAGAAAGTCTATTCTAGGCAATAAAAAAACAAACAAACAAACAAACAAACAAAAACCACACACACAAAAAAAAAACCCCGCAACGTAGCCCTGCTATACTCTATTAATAATACAAACATTGCATTACAGCGTGGCACAGCATTTAGAAAAGGTTCTCATTATAAAAGCACTGAGCACCTTAGCCGACACATTCTTAGATTGGGATGTCTCTCTAGTACCATATCCTCCCGCGAACCACACATTTGCCTCCCATTATCTTTGGTTTTGTGGTCACTAACCACAGGACAGCAGGAAGAGACAGTTTTAGACTTCATCTAAAATTAAGTCACAGCGACATACGGGTGCATACTAGAAGCTTTCGATGCAGAAACCACACACACTACCACTGTCTGAGAGTAGTATACAAATAGTGAATGGTCATGAGTGTGATAGTACAAGATTTCCCATGAGGTGAAAGATAGAGGCGCTCTATTCAATGAGGCGAAGTCGAGTTGAATAGTGTGCCTCATCTTTCACCGAGTCTTGTTCCATTACACGAGTAAAGACCATACACTATTTGTTTTATACAATATCTTGGACATCAACAGATGTGATCCACAGATTCTTGAATTTAGCACAGAAATGGCAACCATTTTTGCGAAAGGTAAATTAGTAGCACAGTCATAGTCAGTCCAGTCACGTACTACGCACGCAGAACCAATCGGTCGAAGTTGTTTACAGTAAAATGAGTGACAAAATGCACAATTGTAAGCGCGCTTGTTACTGTTGAGTGCACTCGGCAAAGATTTGTTTATTGTGCTTCAAGAGCCGTGCAATGGAACAAAAACTTCGAGTCAATCATGAATTTAACATGGGAGTCAATGAAAATTGGTGACGTCAGCCATGCGATATCCATTTTGGATAAAACAAAATTGCACAGCTGACAACGACAGCATGAGATGGAATTTTTAACTACATGTCACGTGAGGATCAATTGACCAATCTTTGTAGGTGTTGTATAACAGCAAGAGAGTGCCATCAAGGCAAACACCACATACTCATTAACATTGCATACTGTACATCCTATTATGCCATCACTGGACCCAGTGTATTTCTGAGTTTAAAGGAACCCTCGTGTGGAAATCTACAAAATAAATTCAACTGATGTGATTTCTCATGCATCAGATTGCACCCTAATGAACGTCCATTGTTAAAAAGCACTTACACAACAAAATCTATTTGATAACATAAACATGTAGTGGTCAATCTTTACTAAACCACTTTGCTTCAATACTCAAGCATACGGTAGCTCTGCCCAATTATAACATCAATTAGCAGGAAATCCTTGTGTAGAGTTTCTCCAAAAAAAAAAAGTTTCCATAAGTAAACGATCGCAGATTACACCAGCAGCCATACTGTTTCCTAATATTGTCGAGGTCTCCCACGGTCTATGAAATTGGGCTGTAAACCATATGTGGACACGGCAGATATGTGTCATCTGACGTTCAAGTGTGAGACTACAAGCTTACATAATAGTGTTCAGGTCCAGTAAGATTCATTAACATGCTCTGTGAGATACAACTGTATGATTTGATTTTAATATCGAAATATGTATGTTTTCAGGGGCTATCACAGGTGAACATGGCTGTTTTTGTGTATTCTAGCTGTACACAGATTTGATTTCCAGGGTACTGGTACACTTTACGTGACAACAGTCCATTTTTTTCATTTTATTTACAAGGATACACTCTTTCCTCGCAATATCCTACAATCACTTCCCATCAATAGCATGCCAAGTATCTGGCAAACTCTGAGCACCTATTTCCTTGTAGGGTAACGCATTGACAGTTCGGTAGGGATTAGCTCAAAGAGCACTTCATAGTCCCATTGTACACATTGAATGCATCCCCTCTCCTGAATACACCAACTGCCACTTCACTACAAACTGACCATATCTACAGCAGCACTAACAGGTGTGAGCATCAATTTCTTTATGACCTAAGATCAAGTAAGATTTGTTTTTAGTGTACAAAATGGAGGTTTATTATATTTCGGGGGGGGGGGGGGGTGGCGGGAGGTGGGATTTTCTGCAATTCAAACATGTTTGCAAAATGTCTTTCACTGAGTTATTGTTGTTGATGCTACAATGCAGACTTCCTGCCATGAACCGTGAGCTTTGAACCTTGAAGAATTACTCTCCAAAAAGAGAAGACGCCGTCCTCTATTTTTGCTTTCTTTCCTTCCTCTTGTCCTTCCTACCTTCCTCTTTTTTGGCAGAGTATTTTGTAAAGAGTTGCGCTGGCATGCCATTAGTTCTGGTTTGGGGGGAATATGGTTTGACAGCCCAGGTCATACCAGCTGCTTTCATCCACCATTGCACAGCCCTACCTAATGGATCCCTGACTGACTATGGCAAAGATATTATACTCCCGCTCAATGTTGCAGCATATTTTGTGGTATATGACATTTGATCATTCAATACTGATAACGATGATAATGACAACAGAAGTATGATATACTGGTTCACATGTAATCATCATCGAACTTGCAATATCCAATCTCTATTTTTTATGGATTTCTGTAAGTACAACAGCCAAACTGTTTATCATGACACAATATCCATATTTGTGATATTAATGACATTTGATAATTCAATACTGATGATGATGATAATGACAACAAAAGTATGACATACTGGTACATATGTAACCATATTAAATCTAATACCCCTTCATAAACTCATCCTCCTATTATCCGCATAAGAATAATGCGGACAATTCAATAAAAAATGCGTTCACAAACTCTGAAAATAATACGCATTATTTTTACGAGCGCCCGTCCTGAAAAAGGCGGATAATCGTCATGGTGACTGCACACGTCCCTCCTGCAGGAAAGACAGGTGACGTTTGACCGCACCCCGGCAATTATCCGCATTATTTGGGTTTGCGTTCATAAACTCCAAATCTGGTCCCGATGCTGCTATTATGCGGATAATAGAAGGGTCGAAATAAAGCGCATTATTCTTTCCCCGCTCCGATTTTACGACCAAATGTTGCGGATATTATCCGCATTATTGAGTTTATGAAAGGGGTATAACTTGCAATATCTAATCTCTATTTTTTTAATGGATTTTCTTTAAGTGCAACAGCCAAACTGTTTATCTTGACATGATATCTGTATTTATAACTTACTGGCTGCACTCATGCAATATGATGCCACAATATTTTGAAAAGATTGTGAGAGAGTGATAAATGGGTAGAACTTTTTTTGTTGGTGAATTAAGGTCTCTTGAAAGTGCCTTCACTTCTCCTTTGGTTACGAGTGGAATTATCATCTGTCTACTTGGGCTTGACATGCCCCATTCTCTCACTCATACAACCGACACACCCTCTTTTCCCCACCCCTATGACACGCCCCCTTCTCTCCACTCCCCTGCCCACACAACACACCCACTTCTCCCCACTCATTTGCCCACACAACACACCCCCTTCTCCCCACCTATCTGTCCACATGACAAGCCCCCTTCTCCCCACCCCTTTTTCCCAATAAAACACCCCACAGTCCCCACCCCTTTGCCCAAATGACACACCCACTCTACCTCATCCCTTTGCCAACATAGCACTCCCCCTTCCACACCTACCTACAATGACTGACACACCCTCTTTTCCCAACCCCTTTGCCCATATGAATGTCATCTCCCTCCAATCTTACACTGGATTTCGAATTCACACAACTCACCTCAGAAGCCTCATTAAGATCTTTGACAATTCTGATGAACTGAGTGGGGAACATTCCTTCCCTGCCGTTGCACTTGCCAACCAACCAATCGGAGTCGATCCGCTTCACTAGAATGATCACATCATCCGTCTGGAAAAAAAGAAATTTAACAGGGCAGACTGTGTGTAAGGTCATTTCATTGAAGGAGACTGTGGTGAAACACACAAAGGACTGTACTGAAGGTCATAAGGTCACAACCGCACAGTGTAGGCAAAGATTACAAAAGACCTCAATTCAGTCATCTATACAACATCTTTTCATGACATGACATGTATGTCAATATGTTTCTCTGTATTACAATGTCAAAGACAGTATTAAATCTCTGTATTATGACATTTAGGTCTGGGTGTATTTCTTCACATTCTTCTCTTTTACATGCAGGAAGCTATGACCATCTACTTACAAAACTGTGAAAAAAAATATATACCACACATTATAACTGTCTTTCACACATTTTTGTCATGATCTTTCCTTGTCCTCAAACGTTCTTCTACTTTAAAATAAGAACTTAGTAGAGAACATATTTCCTGACAAAGCACGCTACAATTAGCACCAACATACACTAGCATGACGCACTGAACATGTCACAAGAGCAACAGCTGACATAGCACATGGATGATTCATTCATATATAAAGCATCATGTGCAGCAAACCGGGGGGAAAAAGTGATACGATGTAGTCTGCTCTCTACCTTGAAACTGAGCTCGTCGCCTTCTTGTCCCTGGTAATCAAACAGCGCGATGCCATGGGGCTCCGATCCCTGCAAATCACGAGTACAAAGAATACTGTAGTGTTACGCTCACATCTCTCGAACACAAAGAAATAATGCAACTTTGGGGTACAGTTCCCTACAGTGGCACATGCCAACCTCCCTCTGCACAAGGGCTGGCTATAAAAATTCAGGGCAGCTTTGTACAGAAATTCAAGCAGCTGTATATATATCCACCTGTTGGCATGCAGTTGAAAAAAAGACAGACTGTTTCTACTCGAGAGCACATGTCAACCTGTGATGGGAAACTGTAATGACATTAATCTCCATGTCCTAGATATGTCCATGAGTGATTTGAAATTTGACAGGTCATAAAATTAGATAAATCATTTAAGACACACAGGCTGCTAGTAAACCTGCTAGTCTTTCTTATGATTGACAAATTGAATTTCGAGACACATGCACTACTTCTAACATGAACAACATTGCTGTTCAACTGCTAGGGGTCATATATTAGTACACTGTGACACTACATTTGTACCAATGTACAATTAAATCATCTTTCTGTGAATTTTCTAAGGCTATGCATGGATAAAGCTGGGAATACAGCACTGTAATGTCAGCAATTACTAATTTTCAAATTCATTTAAATCACAGAATTCAGTTTGAATGGTAAAGCTAGACCATTTTTTTTCCTTCTTTTTTTTTGGCTTTATTTTGGTATTAAAAAAAGATGACCACATTATCTATCATTATACATGACATGAAACACTGAGAAAGATTTAGTCATTTTTCAAAACTGTCTAAAAATATGACATTGTCATTCACATGAGTAATCAGTTTTGTCATCTCTGGTCAGAAGTGGTTACTGGACCCACTACATGCATGAAGCATTTGCACGTGAACCCTAAAAAACTAACTTTCCATTCTAATACTTTAATAGGGGTTTCACAAGATTGCATCAAGTGAGTTTATCCTGGTTTCAAGGGTGGGTCATCAACTTTTGCAAGTCACCATGAAAATGAAATTCCTAGTAGCAAAGTAAATATGGAAATTACATACACTGTGAAAGTGAACTTAAATGTACAGCTTGTACTATACTTGTGAAAGTACATACCAATTTTACACAAACATACAAATGAAGACTGGTGTCTCTGAAATGTACAAAAGATTATCTACTGTACTTCTAACAATACAGTTGGGCCATGTAGTCTAAAACTTATATTATTGTAGATTGCCAGCAGCCACTCAAACTTTTAACCAACTTTCAAAAATAATGTTATGCCAACAAACAGAACATGAATGACACAAGTTTCACTAAGATAGGCCACGAAATACACATGCTATGGAATTTCAAAGTCTCACGTGTTTTCACAAAATAGTGATGCTGGTCGCAAGCGGATATGGGTATTTCCATGATAAAAGGGTACATTTCAGGGATGCCAGGTTATTTTCTCTTTCTAGAAATGTGCTTGGACATTACAACTAGTTGAACACTACATTGCGACCATTGCGACTATTTTGTCCCAAGAAATTTTGTGCGCAACTTCAAGTGGAAACTTGTGAGGCAGTGAAATATTTGCTTCACCTATCATTTGCCTGCGTTGACAGACCTCCCAACCTTTCTGACTAAAAAATAGAGATGATTTGGCTCAAAAGTAGGAACGAAAGAGCAGTTCTCATAATAGTGCATAGTAAAATCTCATAGCAGTTCTCATAATAGTGCGTAGTAAAATTATCAAGAAAAAGAGGAAACTCCTCTTGAACAAGACCTGGGAATGGGTGAAAATTCAGATTCTTTCCTCCAAACTCAGAATGGTTGGGAGGTCTCTCGTGTAGAGATCAATATATCCTCTTTTGTGAGACTTCAAAATCCCCCATTTTTCTCATCTTATGTCCGATTTTGTTTTTCAAAGTCATTTTGTTTGTATATTCAATTTCACTTTTGATTTCAGCTCAAAACGGTGGAATTGCCCTTTGAGAATGACTCACGCCTGGAAGGAAAATGTCTTCAGGATTGAATGTGATAAACAGGTGTTGTATGCATCATGAGATCGTTGGGCTGAGATGTGCGATAACTAATTGGCAGAAGGCAGGAGCCAACGGTGGTATTAAAACAGGATGTAAACACAACTGTTGAACTGCCTACCGGTACATGTTCATGCTGCGAAATGCTGAATGAACAAAATGTACCGTAATTTACATTGTAGCTCCGGTGCGGCTGAACAAGGTCATGGACACTAATAACAAAATACTGGCGGCAGCCTGGTGTGGGAAAATGACACACACAATACCACCATTTCCAGCACATCACATTTAATGTCAATTTTAATTAGTGTCAAGAGTTTATTTCTAGATTTGATTCATTATTTGCCATATTTTGTGGCAATCTGAAACATTTCTAGTGTGGTGAGGTTCTGCCTAATACACTGTTCAAACCCAGCACATACTGACATGGTATGGCAGGTTGTTAAAAAATAAATAAATAAATAAATTGCCAGTAGCAAACATGACTAAAGATATGGCTACTAATTCATAATGTTCTACTTTAGGTTGATTGAGCTACATGTACATGTATACTGATGCTTTGTATATTCCTTTTCCCCAATAAAGCTATAAAGAAATAAAGTGTCCATTGTTTCAAAATTCATAAATTAGCGATAAGAAATCCGAAATCAGTGAATAATGCTAAAATCAAATATCAATGATACAAACATTAGTTCAGAAATTGGAACTGTTCAAATGCAAACCACAAAAAAAAAAAGAAAATCCAAAACAGAAAAATCAAAGGGCTGTCCATATTCTCATAAAAAACAAGCAAACAAACAAAACAAAAACAAAACAAAGTGACATTTTCAAAAGATAAAGATTTTCTTTGTGAATGATGATTGCAAAAAAAGTTCTAATGACAACAAGAATCCGTTCAAAGCCCAGAATCGACTTGTGTAGGCTTACTGATCTAAGGTCCAGGCTATGGTTTATGTTTTGTCTCATTGACTGTTCCTCAATTATATGTGTGTAATCATGTTAAATTTTGTAATCTTTTTTTCTTTCCCTCTTGTGCAAGTCAAATTTCCTGTGTTCATTTCCCTATCTACTGCATAGCCACCACATGTACCGATACTAGAAATATCATGCATTGCACCTACTGGAAATCTGCACGTACAGTGTACATGTAGCTAAACTTCCCTGCACACCTTAGATGTAAAATGGTATCACTTGTTCATTTTCACACTGTAGTATTTAAACAACTGCCATTACGTAAACGAATTATTGTCAACAATATTGCGAAGTTGCCAAATAGGCAAACTCCATAAAAGTCTGATTGGCACCTTTAGAGGAACTATTGTACAATTCAAAGTTTTTCCGTGAACACAGGAGTGTCTGGACGGTGAGACTATCGCACAAGCAATATTCCCGAGGGTGAGTAATCTGTGGCGTGTGGTTTCAAAACTTCAAGATTAGAATCGAGTCTGCCCGGTACTATTCTTGACACCATTTCCTCTGAGTAAGTCACCTCAGCAGCGGGTGCCAGAGAGGAGGAGGGTAGGCAACAGATTACGAGGAGCTGCAATGTTTAATAAACAGGAATTTGACATTTATTCGGTGTACTTTGCACATCAGTACAAACACGGTACGGTCAAAGGGCCAATGATAAAACCAAACCTGTTCAACAACGTTGGAAGGAGTGCCTGGATTTTGACTGGGGAGATCTGATTCTGATATGAGTGTTTGTAGATGGCCTTTTTTACGATCAGTGGTGTAACTTTTGTACTCAGAGGGTCAAAATTTCAAACAAAATATTTTTTCATTATTCTGTTTGATTCCTGTTGGAAAGTATTCAAATTTTTGAAAAAATAACATTTCAGACCTTAAAGCTGAAGAGTTATTGGTGTAATTTAAGGAAAACCCTGGCACCTGAAGTAAATTTAAGCAAAATTTTGTTTTCATGAATTGCACCATAATGACAAAACTCTGTAGTCAAACTTCACCATGCAAAGTTTATATGGTTAACAACAATGTATAGTTTGTGAATCAAAACTATTTGGGGGTTGAATATAAAGTGAATTTTTAAAAAAATACATGAGATTTACAAATTTTTGGTAAAAATACCAATTGACATGCAATTTTTAAGATTTTAACTATTTATTGGAGGGCAAGCCAGGTCAAACTCTATACTATAACAAGTCTTTAAGAAGGGCTACCTTCCTATGTAGGTTAAATGAAATTCCAATCATTTCTTTAAATCTTGGATTTTTCACACATGGATGTTTCGGAGGTGACAGTTAACATAATAGAATGTTTCGGAGGTGACATTAATATTAACACTCAGTTTTTTTTGAGAATAAGTGACAATAACACAAAACTTCTTCTTTTTATCAATGTTTTTGATAATTATAACTCGAGAACAAGAAATTAACTCCTGTTTCAAGCAGATAAACCACACAGAACAAGTGTTTTTTTACACTTCATTAATTAGCATGGGCACCGGTAGTTTGCCTTCCATTTGGACGAAGGTTGTAAGCTAAATATTGTAATCTGAAGAAACATGGCATTCCATTTTCTCCCTTAAATTGAGATGAGGGTGTGAGATCATTTTAGTAATGTTTCTTTGCTCTCAGAACATTTTATTCCACAACACCAGGGAAGAATCACTTCGTTTCGGAGGTGACATTCAATGTTAACATTGTGTTGAAATATTCACAGTAAGAATATGACGGACATATTTAAAGCTAGATATTGTAACCTGAAGAAACATGGCATTCCATTTTCTACCTTAAATTGAAATGAGTGTGTAAGAATAAGATCATTTTAGTAATGTTTCTTTGCTCTCAGAACATTTCATTCCACAACACCAGGGAAGAATAACTTTGTTTCGGAGGTGACATTCAATGTTAACATTGTCTTCAAGTATTCATATAGTATGTCCCCCCCCCCCAAAAAAAAAAAAAAAAAAAATACAATTAGACTTTTGCATTGATAGCACCCAATATGATTAAATCAGCTAAAATCTACTTTGGGGTCTTAAATTATAACATCTTAGCTCTATTTTGCAGAAAGCCCCAGTCAATTTGGTTCAGTGGTCTCAAAGAAATGTGGATTGTTATAAAGGATGTCAAGAGTCTGATTCTTCCAAGTTTAGCACTTGGATGCTCTTGGAACTGCATATTAATGTGTAAACACAATATACAGAACTTGGAGGGAAGGGATTCCTGACATGCTCTACAAAAATCCTCATTTGTCTTTGACCTCTGAAGCAAATTGTTTGGGGTTTTCTGTATTAAAGGTGTGGGCAATGAGTTATAGTTTCAATCCCTCAAATTGTATTTTAGATTGATTCACTATCTTATCGTTGCGGAGGGTACCATTGTAATTTTTTGGTGGGGACAGAGGTTATGAATGTCAAAAGCAAAAATTCTTATTTGACTTGTATTATGTTTTTGTTTGCACATAGTATTATAAATAGATTAATTCAAGGATGTTCATGAATTCTTCATCATACAAATGTTATAATACTGGTGAAAGGTGTTTGGTTCATCTGGGATAAATTTTCTATATACCAGATTCATTTAAACTGTTGACATTACTAAAATATATTTTATGTATCTTTCTGAATTGCTTGAAAATTAACAGCAAATCATATATATTAGTCACTTTTGAGAGTAAAAAGTATAAGATCAGAAAAAAATCATTTTATTGTTTTGGAGGTGACACAACACAGAGACAACCCAACTTCTCAGGTGTTAGCTAATACAATTGTGAACATTCATGTCTTTCCTCATGGCTTTAATTTTCAAATATAAGCTCTTTCTTTCAGTTCTTACTTGTTATTTTGTTTAGTTATTCTCTTTCATGATAGTGGATACCAGCTCATATTTTGTTTTAGATTGTAATTCATACTAATCTTTAGCAAATTTTTACAGTTTGGTTAAGACAACAGTTTGTGTTTCCCAGCTGAAGAGAGCAGCATAATGCGTTTGTGTGAACTTATGGGGAAAAATTTTTAGTTCAGTAATTTTACCCATCAACTTCTCAGAAGGTCCTGGACACAAACTGGTCTCAAATAACCCTATAAGGGACCGAAAAAGGACAAGTTCACCTCAATAGACACGAGAGTTGAGTAAATACAGCAATATTAGTAAAACACATCAGTGAGAGTTTGAGGAAAATAAGGCAATCCGTTCCAGAGTTATGAATTTTTGAAGTTTCTGCTCAGTCAAAGCTGAATGAGAAGACTTCTATAGCTTGTGATGTCACACGTGTACAAGGATATAGAGAAAGTATCAAGAAAATTCGACATATTTTCACTTTTCTTGCATAACAAAAGAACACTTGACTTCTCTCTTTTGGAAGGCAGGGTGAATAATATTGCCCTAACATACATCAGTAGCAAGTTGAAGAAATGTGCACTTTTTTCAAAAAGTAAAGTTTTGTGAAATTCACTTATATTTTCTTTTTATCGTTGTATGCATGTGACATCATACATTGTCGTAGTCGTCTCATCCAGCAGTGATTGCATCGATATTTAAAAAAGACCATAACTTTTGAATGGATTGTCCAATTTCCCAAACTTTCAATGATGTGTTCTACTACTGTTGTTGCATTCACTCAATCCACATGTATATGAAGATGGACTTGTCCTTTAAGAAACCATTTTCTTTTCCTTGAAATTCCAGTACTTAAAGCCAAATTCTAAGATAAAACATAATAACAAAACAAGGTAAACACGTCATCAAAATTATATTGAGATAGAACTACAAATCTTGATTTTGGATCTTTCCCTTTCCAGTCCTGGGGACTTGTTCCTCTGTTCACTTTAGTTGTCAGATAACTTCAATAATATTTAAAAATACAATGTCATAAACAGTTGGTTCAACTTGGAAAATGTAATAATTATTGTCATATTTAAAATAAAAAAAAAATCACATAATTTTGTTTATGATTACCACGTTGTACATGGAAAAACAACAACTAAGAATTCAAGAACAAGTTGTGCACCAGCTATAGGCATGTGGCCTTTTTGTGGAGTTTGATTATTTTATGATTTTTTTAAGATTGTGGACTAGGGCATGCATGAACTGCCACATGTATCACTTTGGTATCAAGGGAATTCTGGTAAGCTAGGTATACAAAAGTCACTTCTACTGTGATGATTTTGTAGATATTAAATGTATTTGAAAATGTTAATAGATAGTGAAAAGGAACTGAAGTCTTGCCTTTCACTATCACATAAGAATATGGTGTTAACAAACAATGTCACCTCCGAAACACAAGAAAAAGCAACCTACATGGAAAGCTGTGATTGGTAAATCTTCACAACTAAATTGCTTAAATTGGAAATCAAGTTTCTAAGATGAAAGCATCTATATATTTACTTAACTAAAGCAGGAGAATTGATCTTGATTACAATATTATATATACAACAGATGGGTGTATTTTGTGCATTCTCTTTGTTAAAAAAGTGAAAAAATGTAAATTTGCACTAAAACGTACAGTATAGTAATAAAAATAAGAGTGAGAGTGTGTTAGTTGATTTCTCCACTTTGAGACTTATGTTACTAAAATAAATGAAAACCATTGGTGTACATGATATGGTTTCTCTTCTATAGAAATGAGCAAAAACTCTTGTTAACAGTGTTTTGTCACCTCCGAAACAGTAATTCTTAGTTTTTATCAGATCTTTTATTAATCTTTAGAAAATTCTCACTTCCTGTTGCCATATTACTATTTTCATCCAAAAGAGATTCCTGTCAATTGGACAGAATCAAACAAAATTGCTTTGTCTTCGAGAAATTATCAAATATAATACACTTGTTGTTTCGGAGGTGACAATTGTTTCGGAGGGGACAAGTGTTAACGGAAAATTGTAAATTGCTCCGAAATGAAAACAACAGGCTATATTTCTACTACCTTCCTTCTGAGATAATGTGAGGGGATATGTTACATTTTTGTAAATGTAATGTATAACTGATGTCAAGAATAAAAAAATCAAATACATAAATCTGTTGTCTCGGAGGTGACAGAAAAGTTAACGGAAAAGTTGCATAAATTTATAAACACTCACCAAAAAATGATAAGCTATTTGAATCAAATAATCTTTGGATCGAAGTTAAGTCAGACTGATTACTATTCTGTTTTGATGGAAATTAGCAAAGTTGAATTTTATAAATTGTGAGCAAGAGCTAACTCAAAAGAGGGGTTAACTGTTAACGGAAAATGTCACCTCCGAAACATAAAGTTTGGACAATTGCACTCTTTAAAGAAGACAAAGCAGAACCTGGTAAACATAATAGTTCTTAAGTTTGGATACCTGTCTATCACCACAACAACAAAAATAATGAAAAGGAATAAACAATTTAATATGCTAGGTCTGACAAAAAAACCATGTCAGAGTGCATACACCAAAAGTGTTGGATTTCAAGCATGTAAATTCATGCCACATCTGAAAGAAAAAGAGAGGAAAGTTCATTAAGGTACCCAAGGTAGACACTGTGGGTGGTAAGTTTATGAGAAAAAATAATGCATATCTGTCTGTGTATAAGAAAGTTATACACCAATTAGTGCCAAAACCGTGTTTTACACCACTGATTGTAAAAATGGCCAGATTTTATTTTAAAGTTTGTGCTGTCCTGCAATTCCTACATAGGGATTGGTCATGCCTTGCCCGCTACAAATCCCGTATCTAGACAGTAATCTCGCACCTAGGCTACAGGAGTGACTGGCACCTCCGCAAGCAGACTACGTGTACGAGGCAAATTGAGTAACACATGTGCATGTCAGGACTTCTGCCAATTTGGTTAATTATTTGGGGCAGCAAGGGGTATACATATACGTGTAGTTACCCATGTCACATGAGGCTATTAATTTACACAGCTGTCTGCACTGAAACACAAGAGGTTGAGATCAGCTGGAAAGTCTAGATTGATGATTTTATTGCTGTGTATTTGGTGTAAAAATATGTGGTGTTGGTGTAATAAATTTGGTGTAAAAGTCTCCAGGCACTAGACAAAAAGAAATACACATACCAATCAATGTCCACATATATAAAACAAATATAATAGTGAAAATGGTTGAAATATGATCATAAGATCATTGAAGTATAGATCATAAATGATGATCAAAGAAGGAGTGCTGAAAATTTGTTGACACTTAAAGATCTTGATTGAAGAAAAATAATATATGCACTAGCTGTGCAAGGTGTGTCATAATCACATTTACTACAAACACACATAATAGCATGAGCTCCCCTAATGCTGTAAGGACAAGATGTAAACACTCTGTCCATACCGTCAAGTACCAAACCCACAGTAAAAACAGAAACTGAAACTACCAATAAGCACTACTTGTATCATAGCGACCACGAATAAAAAAAAAAAAAATTGATGGGCAGTTTCGATGATGATAGCAAGTAATCATACTGCCATATACAATGTTATTGACAGGCGTTTTAGACATCACGGTCAGGAATTACATCAGTATGTACATCAATGCAAGCTATGTGTACATTGTGTTTGTCAATGGCAGGCCACAAAATTCACCCCGTTGACTTGTGACACAAATATGTACCAGGCAACCATGCATGTAATTCCTATGATTTGAAAGGCAAGTTACTGACAATGTGCTATGTACAGCCCTATAAACCAAATACTGTGACCTAGTACAGGAATCCACGTATTACCTCCTATGTAAATATTTGCATGTAAAACATGATCAGGCTTGCCCCCTCCAATCCCTCACCCACACCAGAACAGACTGTATTCACCTGAAGAAAAATATTGAAGCAAAATGGCTTTCATGACGAATATTAGAGTCATACAGAAGTCTCATGAACTAAACTGCTGCCAAGGTTGCTGACAGAACATCCCTTATTGAGATTTATTTTCACCTAAACACATTGCACCTCATTCCTTTTGTTTGTTTGTTTGTTTGTTTGTTTGTTTAGCAAGTGAACTTCACATTTCGGCATTAATCAGATTTTTTTTTTTTTTTTTTTTTTTTGGGGGGGGGGGGGAGCTGTTTTTCATTCCTCCCCTAGCTTGATTCAAGTGACGTAGAAACATTCTCGTGTCAAGCAATTTCTATGGCAGCAAAACATGTTCAAGGTTACCTACTTGGCATTCAGTAAGATGGAAAGGAATAAAAGAAAATCTTTTAATAATTGATATTACCCTACTTCTGTTCATCTGTAGTGGTGCGCAACACCACACCACCCTCATACTCAGCCTACAGTTTACTCAACTCGGAAATAAACAAAAAAGATTATTTGGAAGACAAACATATGTCGTGTCATGCTGTCTGCTGCCTCAACATACAACCTACTACAGGGATGATTAGGTCCACTTCAACCGCTTTGACATGTTCAATGTATTACAGTATGCCTCTTATCAATGTGAAGAGGTATACTTGTAAAACACTTGTACAACATTCAGCAGCGCTAATGAAAATTCATTTAAAAAATTGGCACATTCTGTGTTATTGATAAGATTGATAAGAAAATCAAGCAACTTGCTACTTTTCAGCATTCCAATAATGCACGTACAGTAGAGGTATGGGTTCTTCATTCAAAACATGTACGGTATACATACCGGTACATGTACAATGTTTATGCATTCTAACTGCGAGAATTAAATTTCGTTCGTGACCATCACTTAATATCTTTTCTGTAGTACACTGTCCTCTAGACATATCCTCTTCCTGAATACTGAGCCTGCCAACATCCTGTAAAAAAAAAAAAAAGTATGAACTTGCACCTACAGATAATTGCAAATCCTTGTGATCGTAATTCACAGAAAACACTTCCTACTTTCAATACACAGCTAGAACCAAAGTCAACTTTAAATCAGGCAGAACTGTGTTGAGAAGGGATGGTCAAAGGGACATTTAAATCTTGCAATGTCTGTCTCTTTTTTAACATAATTCAAACATGATAAAGTTTTTCAAACTATTCAGGTAAAGAAATAATCATGATGATACCACAGCAGGAAACCGATCCTTTAAAGTGATTGCTTGTTTGAAGTGGAACCTAAAGTGTGAAGAGCAAATGTGAAGTGGTCGATGTTAACATGCACTGTACCTGAATGAAAACTGGTTAAAGATGTATTAACACAAATGCCACACAAATAGGGAAGTGGCAACTTTGGTCAGCTTTTTTTTTTTTTTTTTTTTTTTTGCATTGGGCTTACCATGTACTTGTTGTATAAAGGATGACCAGGTCCAGGCCTTGGCGGTAGAGAGCTCTTGTTGGAAGATGATGCGGGGGCTCCTGGTGCTTGCTTCTTCCCTGTGGACCATGATAACAGTGCAAAAACAATCATACAAAAATTGTTAAAATTCTTCAGTTACATAAGTGTGGACTCTTACCACTCCAGCAAGTCTTAGGGATGGACAGCAACAAAGTGACAGGCTCGGTCATTTTATGATCACTTACTGTATGTGTGGTGGACACAACTGTATGATACTCTTATCTGAGCCTTTCAAATCACATTGATTTCACACGAAATGGTACCGTACTCACCAAGGGCATAATACCAGTTTCCCTTGAACTAAACACTTCATATAAATGAACATATGGGACTATGGTGCTACAGCCATCAACATGATTGCTGTTCGGTGTTGTTGATATGGGAATGGATAAAGTGCAAAGACAGGAAAGCATAATCCCCAATAATTCTACATTTGATCATCATTAAGTAATGATGTTGAGAACTGCACTCATATGTTGCACCTTGCATTTAAAAAGACACACACACAACTATACAAGTGCACAAAAAATGAATAAATAAATAAATGTACATCTACATTATGTGTAGGTTAATCAAGAACATTTTTGTTGTAAATTCTTTTGATTACAGCACATCCTGCTTGACACTTTGTACTTCATTTGCCACAGACATATACAGGGCGGTCGTGATTTGGCAAAAAGGTGTATGTCTGCCGTTTTACAGCGACTACAAAGCCGAGAAAATCGACTTTAAAGTTCTGGCAGTTTCCTTGACCGTAGAAGCCACCTAAACTGTGCAACGCTCAGGGATTCAATTCCATGATTTAGTATACACTTCAAATTTCATTTCCTGATAATTTTCTTGCATCTAACTTTAAAGAATACTTCAGAATTAGCACTTTTAGCATGTTTAGAGACATACACCTTTTTGCCAAATCACGTTTACAGGGACTGCGACCCACGCTATTTTGGCAAAAAGGTGTATCTTCACATACACCGTAAGATATCATGCATTTAACTTGGCAAAAAGGTGTATGTATAGAGATACACCTTTTTGCCAAATCACGTTTACAGGGACTGCGACCCACGCTATTTTGGCAAAAAGGTGTATCTTCACATTCACCGTACGTAAGAAATCATGCATCTAACTTGGCAAAAAAGTGTATGCATAGAGATACACCTTTTTGCCAAATCACGTTTACAGGGACTGCAACCCACGCTATTTTGGCGAAAAGGTGTATCTTCTCATGCACCGTGAGAAATCGTGCATTTAAGTTGGCAAAAAGGTGTATGTATAGAGATACACCTTTTTGCCAAATTAAACGATAACAAAATATACCAGAGATTTTGTAGGGAACAGGGTGTATGTGAGACCATTTCTAATCAAATGTTAACTCTTGACAATCTTTACTTCATTATTACAAAAAGATTTAAAAAATAACAATAAAGAAAAATATCAGGATGCACAACTTGTTCATCAAACATAGAAAAATGTGCGCAAATTACAACTCACCCTAGAGTCTAAATATTAACAAAACATATTCTCATGGATATGCATGGTTAAGAATTACAGCTGAAGAATTTTTCTTCTTCCTTCTCCTCCCTTTTTTCAAAAACTTCTACTTCCAGTGAGATGATTCATTATATTTTTAGCTTTGTGCCCCTTTTTTTCGACAAAAGGTTCGTTTGTTTTCTCTACTGAATGCTTTAGCAAACAAAGAGGCAGTTGTTTGCACATCATGTATCTGTTCTTAAAAACGCAGTTATCATGCTGCTCCCAATTTTTGCAATAAATTCAATAAATGTGAAAATTCAGGTAGGATCATTTAACTGTTTGCATCCACTGAGCACTTTGAGCAGTACATCCAAGTATCATTTCCAAAGACAGGGACACATCTTTCTCTAGACCTTTGTCTGTAACTGCCACTAAATGTCTGTTAGGTAACAGCCCCATACGCATAGCGTAATGGGTAGCCGATCTTACAGTCACACAGCACACCATTACACCATGTACAGGCTTCTACATGCACTGCACAGCACGGACAGTGCAGGGATCACTGTCATTTTGAAGCGTAGAGAACTCTCATCCCACAGCCACACTTGCCGGAAAAGCTGTCATTTCAACAGAAATGCTAGATTTTACGAATCTGCGCATCTACTGGCATAGAAGTGGCCATAGAAGTCTAGGACAAACGTTAGATCTGAACTTCTAGATATTAGGTTGTATCTACTCACCGACTAGCAACAAGGAGAAACTTCTGCAGTGCAACGGGCTGCCAGTTTGAGTCAGGAGCATGGCCCGCCACCGCACCGACCGGTGAAACGGTACATATACATGCCAGCAGCACGTATAACAGAGTATATAATATACACAGAGTATAAAAGATACACCTTTCTGCCTTATCATACTTCGCAACTATAATTCATGATTCATTCGGCAGATGGATGTATCTAAAGATACACCTATCTGCCAAATCTTTAAGCTCTCCCCAGCGTGCACGGTTAGAGGTGTATCTAGAGATACACCCTTTTGCCAAATCATGTAGTCCTCTATCCTGGTACGTCATTGTACGTCAAGGGTGTATGTAAAGATACACCCTTTTGCCTAATCAAAAGCAGGAAAATTGATAAAATAATACAGAGATAGCCCCAAGTATCTCGGAAACAAAGGATCGATGACTTACGAAAGTTGGTCACATGAAAATTTCGGCATCGAAAACCCCCCAAATGGTAAAAACCAAAAACATGATATTTTTCAGACATACACCTTTTTGCCAAATCACGACCGAGGGGCGGATCTAGCTTTTTATAAAGGGGGGGGGGGGGGGGAGGGGGGGTAGGGAGAATTTTTGAAAATCCGTGTGTGAAAATGGCATTTTCTTGCATCTAAAACACCACTATTTTTGGTATAGAGGTCATTGCCAAATTAACCCCCCCCCCATGAAAATTTGTAAAATTTAGTTGCATTTTCCTGCAATGTAAGGCCAGTTGACAACACAGATACAAAGAATTGGGGCTACTCAAATTGTAAACAGACCAATCGGGCGACTGAGTGCCCTTTCCCCGCGAAGCGTGGGCGCGCAGCACCCCGGGCCTGCCGGGCCGGATGTGTTTTATTTACTCAAATTGTAGTATTACAACACGTCCGTAACACTCCCATATATGGTAATTTACCCAGTATGCCAACTGTTTTAATTGATTCAAACACACCTTCCAGTAAAGAAAGATGCGAGACTGGATTGCCGCAACCTCTTTGCCCTATTTGCAGGTTCCATAATGCTTGTCACTCAGACTGATAAAAAAGTGAGCAACTTGAACAAGTAATCCAGGAAATGAGCAGCCCAGCTCAGCGTTACCAGGTCAAATCTTCACAAAATCCCCACCAAAACGACACTTCAAAAATCCCCAAAGTTGCCAAATTTTGACAGAAAATCTCCAAATTCGTTTTACATAAAACTCAATATTATTTTCATTCCCAAATATTTATTTTTCATCCCCAAAGACTTCAAAAATCCCCAATTTTTTTTTTTTTTTTCAAATTGGGGATTTTGGGGATGAGAATCCCCACATGGCAACGCTGGCCTAGCTTGTCACTTCGCCGGTGGCCCGTGTCTTAAAAAAAGCTGATTTGGGGGGGGGGGGGGGGTGGCAAGGGACTCCGTGACATTTGTTCGCCCACCCCCCCCCCCAAAAAAAAAAATAATAATGATAATAATTAATAATAATAGCAAATAAAATAAATACATAAATAGAAAAAAATAAAATTGCAAGTTTAAAAAAAAAGATAAGATTTAAAAAAAAATGGTCCCCTGATTTTTTTTGATTTTTTTTTTTTTTTTTTGGGGGGGGGGTTGCAACCCCACCCCCCACCACCCCCCCCCCCCCCACCCCTCTAGATCCGCTTCTGATATATATTATATATATAAACCTGACTTGGTATGAAACATTGTGGTCTTGCCGCAGTGGAACTTTCATAGGCCAATCTACCTAAACGGAAGGTTGGCCTCAGAAACCAAAAGAGAATACTATGTGAAACTTCACATCAATGCACTGCATGGAAATTACATCCTGTCATTCAAAAACCAAAGTGCAGCATCTGAGGTCTAAAGAAAAACAGAGAAAGGAGAACAATAAAAGGGCTTTGAGTGCAACTGAAAAAGGAACAAGATTTGTTTGGGTAACATGAACAGTTTAGGCAGCAAGTGGTTTAAGTTCTTAGTGTATCAAATGTACATTTTGAAAATTTTGTTTAGTTTTTCTTCTCAGTATCAACAGAATTATTAAAGGATAATTCATTAAAATTAACATGAGAAATAGCTTTTCCATGTTAGGAGTAATCACCATTATAGAACATGAAAAACATTTGAAACCATTTTGTTTTAAAAAAAAAAAATCATCCACAGTTGTGCTTACATGTACATTGCACATTGTATGTATAATATTCACACTGTACATGGTGCAAACTTCAGAGGCACAGGAAATATCCAATTCTGTGAAGTCGGATTTTTAACTTTATACACGAATCATGACATGTGTAATGCCATTGTATCATAAAACGGGAATACTTTACAATTTTTAGAAGTACCAGCACTTGCAAACATTCTATAGTAAATCAATATTTTTTCCATTCTTTTCAACTATAGATAAACAATATGGCCTTGCATCCTCAGCAGAGTAAAGACACTGGAAGGGGGAGGAAAACTACATAGTGTACATAATGGAGAAAAACAAGTCATCTTTTGGTTAGCACTAAATCTGCCTTTCACGTTCATCCATTTTGTACTTTAAGTGTACGTATGTACAGTATATACTGTATCAATCAATGCTGGTACCAGAGACCACTGTACAACTTTGGATACAAGTAGTTAACTGTCTGTGAAATGTCATATGGAGTGGCCTTAAACTGAATGCTTACATTTGTACTCAAAATGGGAGTGAAGCCATGTAATATATCAACATGGAGATCAATATAAATGCTTTCAACCAAACATTTTTGCGTCCAATCCCATGTGTACAGCTGGCTCACTCTCACTCTCAGTACCCGACAACATGCAAAACTAGCACTAACCCTTCAGCAGCTACTGTTTTAATGTTGTTAGCCTACTGTGTATAGTAATTAATCTACAGTCAACAGAACTTTTCAAGAATAGGTTTCAGTATGGGTTTATGTACAGATTACATTGTACACTCAAGAGCTACAGACTATGATCTACAATTGCTTAGACTGGGTGCACACATACCATATTAGAAACATTTTAAGCAAGATATCAATTGAAAAAAAATATACTGTATTGATGTATGTACCTCATACAATGTGCCTTCTGTTAACTGTTCATGTACCTACCTTCTTGGATTTAAGCATACTTCCTCCAGAACTTAACCCATTGAGGACAGACTGATTTTGCTATTTCAACGCGAATTTCCCATAGACACCTGTCCTGAGTATTCTCAGGACTCGTCTTCAATGGGTTAATGATAGATGCTTCTGCTACCATCATGTTTCTACATTTTTAGGGTAACTTATAAACACTATGCATTGTATCCTACCTCGTTTTTTCCTCTTTGACAGGCGAAATGCGCTGTTTTTTATTCCGAATGAGGGCAGACATTTTGTCGTCTTCGTTTTGCCTGATGATGACGACGATGATGATGTGGTTGGTGGACTCGGCGGTGACGGTGCAGGGCGACATGGTACGTACACCCTAGCTGTCAGTGGGGGATCTATGGGATGACGCCTTTCTTCTGTGGGAACTACATGCACCTGCAAACTCTTATCGCTTTCCTCAGGAGTAATTGGTGACATCTGCCATTCTGCTGGAGGCGTGGATGCTCTGTTACACAAATCCTCCTCCAAGGATGGTATTGGCACACTCTTATTTTCCTCCAAAGCAACTGATGTTTCTTCAACTTTTGTTTCATCTGTTAATAAACACATGTTTGTTTCTAGGGCAACTGGTAACACCACATCAGCGTCAACATCATCTTGGGGTATTGGTGAGCCTCTCTCATCCTCATTTGGTGGCAGTGCCACATTTGGGGGAGTTGTGCAGGGAGATGGGGATGCACACTTGTCCTCACCAGACAAGTCTGGACTGGATGCTGCTGGAGTGGGGGATGCCCTTTCTTCACTGCTAGAGAATTGATTACCACTTTCTTCCGCATCAATTACGGCATTCCCTGGTTCTGCTGGAGGAGTGGTTGCTCTGGATGCTGGTGGAGTGGGAGATGCCCTTTCTTCATCGCTAGAGAATGGATTACCACTTTCCTCCACATCAATTAATCTCATCCCTGGTTCTGCTGGTGGGGTGGTTGCTCTGGATGCTGGTGGAGAGGGAGACGCCCTCTCTTCACTGCTAGAGAATGGATTACCAGTTTCCTCCGCATCAATTAATGTAATCTCTGGTTCTGCTGGAGGGGTGGTTGCTCTGTCACACACATCTTCCTCCTGTGGAGGTTTCGGCACACTGTTACATTCCTCCAAAGCAACTGATGTTTCAACTTCTGTTTCATCTGTATATGAGCACATGTCTGTTTCTATGGCAACTGGTAATACCACTTCTGCATCAACATCATCTTTGGGTATTGGCGAGCCCCTCTCATCCTCATTTGGTGGCAATGATGCATTCAGGGGAGTTGTGCATGGAGATGGTGATGCATCCTTTTCCTCACCAGACAACTCTGGTCTGAATATTGGTGGGGAGGGAGCTGCTCTTTTTTTATAGCTAGAGCGCACGAACGGACTGCCATTTAGTTCAAGAGAAGGGGACGGTGATCGTCTATACTCCCTGCGAAGGAGGGATCCTACATTTCTGTCATCTTTGCTCACTGGTACACTCCTCTGACTTTCAATAGGTGGTGGAGGGGCACACCTCTTCTCTTTGCATCGCGGTAGAGTGGCACCCCTCTTGTCTCTGCGAGAACGCAGCGGTGAGGCATTGCTCTCTCCTTCTGGTGGTAGAGGTGCAGCTCTCTTCCCTCTGCCCGATGGTGTGCATGATGCACTTTTTGCTCTGAAGGAAGGTGAACTCTCCAGTCTGCTTTCACCAATAGAAGATGATACACTCCTGGTCTCCTCATCTGGAATTGATGGAGACCTCCTATCATCTCCTGGGGGTAACAAGGCACTCCCTATACCCGGAGGTGATGGTGCTTTTCTTTTCTCCTTGCCCTCCGTAGACACGACATATTGTGTGCTGGTCACTTCCCATGATGGCGAGGCTGCACGTCCATACTCGTCACCACGAAGACAAAGCGGTGCAAACTGCCTGCTTGTATCTTCATCGGGCAAGGACGGGGAACTCCTCTGATATCCTCCGGAATATCCAGGGGGCGAAGGGGCACGCCTCTTTTCCCTACCTGGGGCTGGAGGCGCTCTTCTCTTTTCCTTGGTCTCCCCGGGCGTAGGCATTGTGGGCATGCTGCACTTGCGAGGGTGGTCCTACCATCGCGCATACTACCATTCAATCCACCGGTGCAAGCCTGACGTTGTATGTCTGCCTGCAGGTGTGTATGTGTTCATGTATAAATTCCCTGGCCAGAGCGGGAGTGACAAACTTTGTTACATACACCACCAAAACAAACTCCACAGTGCTTCCAGCTAGAGCCACGGTGTCTGACTGCGCAAAGCTCTCTGCAAGAGTGACACCAGCCTTGTTCCTGTGACTTCCTGTTGTTCCCCGAGCTTTCAGCTGGTTAATCTATTCCACGCTTCTACCTGCACGTGTGGGCGTCCTCTCCAGCTATCATTTCAATTTTCACTTGATCTCTGCATTTTCCTGCGGCGACCTTCCGCAAAACACAATTGGCAGAGTCACAGTCAGTCGAACATGAAACCACAAAATACCTCTCCTTGTGCTTTGCGCAGCAACGCACATAAAATGCTGTGAGTCAGTCAGACAACTTCAGGTCTATTTTAGTTTTATATATCTGGTCAATTCAATGGATTTGTGCACATGACAAATGGATTTGCACAAATGTCCTTGAAACTACGCACCTTGTTTTCCAAAGGATCTGGCAGGTATTATGAATTAATGCAGTATGAACATGTCCCTGTGATATACCAGTATCTTTGTGGTATACAGTTTACATTATACAATGTATGTTCACCATGGGAAATCACTGTGTAGAGATCCATGCAGGACTTGCATTCTTTCTCTCAAAGTACCATGGGGTCAAAGTTTTGACCTTCGGTTAAGTTGAAAAACAGATGCACTGTTTAATGGCACTTTAATAGTGTGGCAAGTGAAGTACACGGTATTAGCCAAGCAGACCTTTCCAGAAATCATGTAGGTCACTTAAAGATACTAAAACTGTATTTAATGTAGAGGCTCAATATGATGGAATGTTGCTGACTGGACTGCATAAACATATCATAACCATGATCAAATGGATAAAAAAAGGTACTCAAGGATGATAAGTTGTATCAATCAATTTTAACTATTACTCTGTCACTTGTAAAATAACCAAACAAATATCACCATTCTAGTATAAAAAAGTAGTTTATTCCAATACCATTTTCTAGGGGAAGAAAGACAGAGCAAATCCCATAACCCACTGATGTACCAAGTGTACATCACTTTTCCTCAGCACTTTTAAAGAGTCATTAAGAGCATTTTTTTTCCCCAAAGCTTCATATTTTTACATCAGAGAGGCTGGTAGGCTGGTAGCGTATAGTCCTGACCATGCAGCTCAGATTATTCAAACTAAACTATGCCTTTAGCCTCCCATTCTGAAGTGAACTTCAGTCATTTCTGGAACTTTCAACTTTTTTCATCTCTAGATATGAGCAGACAAAAAAAAAAAAAAAGAAGAAATGATGCCCATTAACAAAGTACAGTCAAACCCGCTGTATGTATTATGACCACCTACTGTACACAGCCACAACATAAAATCCCCTCTCATATCTAAAAAAACAAAAACAAAAACAGAAACTAGAAATGTCGCCAAGGCGAGTGGTATGCCTCCGCCATAATGCATGATTCTCCTAATAGGTCTATAGTACATGTGGACAATGTGTGATTACATTTTCACAGAATTGGCAAAATATCAAAATGACAAGTTTGTCATAAATGTGTTGAATGTTCACCTTCCTTGACCTAGGTTTCATTGGATGAATAGGAGAGCATGTATTTGGGGATTTAAGGACTTTAACTTGACTTTGACCCATTCATAAGTTTATGTATTGAGTAATTTTCAAGGTAAGGAGAAAAAGTGCAATTTCTGTATTGAAAAGTACATTGTTACCATTTTCATCTGGCCTTTGACCCTAAAATTCATAGGATAATCACTGTCAGGCAGAACATGCATAAATATGTAGTAAGTTTCAAGATAACTTGAGCCACTTCCGAGATATGGAGGAAAAAGTTAGTTAAGCACTTTCCCTTGATCTTTGACCTTTTGACCTTTGAGGCAAAAAAAAAGAAGAAAGTTTCCAGAGAATCTCTATTAGGTTATATGCATACACCAAGTGTTACAAAAAAAAACCTGCTGGCATTGCATGCATACATATGAGGGAAATAGTAAAATTTTGAAGTGTTGCCCTTGACCTTTGACCCCTGACCTTTGACCCCATGAACCCTAAATTCTCTAGATAATCACTGCCAGTCAGTGTTTTTATTATTTTTGTTCCATGAAGATACCTTGAACAAGTTCCAAGGTACGGAGAAAAAAGTGAAGTTTTGATATTTTTACTTGACCTTTTGACCTTTGACCTCATGACCCCAAACTTTCACCAGAGAATCTTAATTGGGTAATACATGTATACACTAAGTTTCAAGAAAATATCTTCAGGCATTGCATAGATATGGTGGAAATAGTGAAATTTTATGTATTTGACCTTGACCTTTTGACCTTTGACCTTGAGCATGTGCACCCAAAAGTTGATAGGCACAACTTCACCCCCTAATACACATACATGCCAAGTTTCATTAAGATAACTCAAAAGGTTTTTTAGTTACGCTGTCCAGAAAATTCATTACGGAGGGACAGAAGGACGGATGTACGGAAGGAGGGACGGACGGAAGGATGGACGGAAGGACGGACGGACAGACGGACGGACAACCCGAAACATACATGTAATACCTCCTGCACCACTTCGTGGCAGAGGCATAAAAAAACAAAACCATGTCAAAGACTCTGTCTACATTGAAGACTGTATTCTGTCTGATGCATGGAGAGTTTAATGTGTGCAAGTTATGTGACATATGGGACATATGGAGTGGGGGGGGGGGGTAGGAGGGTAGGAAGGATGCATTTCAACAAAAACACAATCCCGATGGAATCCCATTTTCTTTGCTCATTTTTCCACTAATAAATCATATTCATTTCTGGTCAGTTTCCTTTTGTTTGCATTTGTTACATACTCAAAAAGCTGCATCACTTCGGTGATCCCTTCCCTTCTTATCCTTCGAGTTTGTGTCAGGTTAAAGTGTGTGCATGTGTGTCACCCTGCACACACACACACACACACTGCTTTAGCTTCCGACCACACGAGCATTGAAAACTAAGGGTTTCTGGGAACGAACATTGTACTAGGGCTTTCTATAGCTCAGTCAGTAGAGCACCAGGCTAGCAACCTGGAGGTCTCGGGTTGGCATACCAATGGAATCCAAGTTTCTTTGCTCATTTTTCCACTCATAAAACACAATCATTAACAACTGACATGACATGCCCCCACCATGTCCTATGCAAAGGGATACGTGACAGACACTTGTAAAGAATAGGCCAAGACCCTGTTTACACCAAAGGCCAGCGCCGAGTTGTGGCTGGCCAGGTCCTCAAGTGCTGGGCTTGACCCCACAATAATTGTGTGCATTCACACAGATAAATCGGGTTGTGGCCGAGTCTGACTCTCTCAGCCCCACTGTAATGGCGCTCTACATGTACATGTAAATGTATCACAAAACTATAACGCACATTGCTTGATTCAGGCAGTGCATGGGGTTGGCTCGATATCCCACAAGCTGAGAACATTCATTAAATTTCAATGGAATAAAACAAAAAAGTCCAAAAAGGCACAAAACTGGAAGCAATTAAAAAAGATCCCACCTGTAACCTTCATAGGTTGTAAACACTAACAAATGAGGTTGGCTGATGCCACAAGAATTCTCAAGCA
This sequence comes from Diadema setosum, assembly GCF_964275005.1. NCBI lineage: Eukaryota > Metazoa > Echinodermata > Echinoidea > Diadematoida > Diadematidae > Diadema > Diadema setosum. The sequence continues at coordinate 29,505,712 of NC_092695.1, forward strand.
TCAAATTTTCCACACAGCATTCAACAAGCATACATATGCACATACAATAATGTATGCCACCCGCAAGAAACCATGGTATGTTTATAGGACCTGAATTCACAACAGGCCGTTTAAACATTAGACCATGGCGCAAAATTTGTACCAGGGTCTAAAATTAGCGTAAAATACACTGTAGGTATACCTTAGACATGCGCGTATCAATGCGCGTTTGCTACTGGACGTCTGTTGGCATTCATTTTTCTAGCATTATGAAAGAGCACTTGACTAACCGCTTTCAGAAAGCAGGGGAAATAATTGCTACCCTGAACATACAATGTCAGTATCAAGTTGATGGAATGTATAATCTTCATAAAAAATGAATTTTTGTGGAATTCCCTTTATACTTTCTTTATATTGTTGTCCACACATGACATCATAACCTCTAGTAGTCTCCTCATCCAGCCATTCCAACATCAAAACTTTATACAAAAATTCATAACTTTTGCATTGATTGTCCGATTTTCCTCAAACTTTCACTGACATGTTCTACTAAATGTTGCTGCTTTCTCTCAATCCACATTTCTCTTTGGGTTTAAGTTTCCTTTATTAAAGTACTGTTATAAATAAATATAAAAAAAACACTTTTACAAATGTATGTCACTGTAACATTGTATCAATTATTACATTATCAATAAGAACAGAATGCTATTGTATTGCATTCATTTTACTAGTTAATACATCAAACCTCAAAGGAACCCCTTAATCTCTGTTTTTAACAAAGAACATCCCCTATCAAAACAGATCCAAATCATTCAAAATAAGAGCAACTGAATTTTAAAAAGTGGAAGCAGAAATTTGCATGGAATTAAGCAGGTCAAAAATAAAGTGTTCATGCCTATACATGTCAAAGTGTAATAAACTACAACATCAGATGGGCTGGTCTTTAAAATGCCACCATAAAAAAAAACAATCAAAAAATCAATCAGTCAATCTAAAAAATTCTGTAAAAGTAAATGGCATTACCTTTTTGACTGCCTGGTCGAGGGGGCGCTTTCCGCTTTGGCTTGAGTCCGCTTGGCCTGGGTGGGGTGCTTCCAGCTGTCCGAGTCCCATGAACAGCACTGGGCCTGGCTGGTGCTATTTTTTTAGTTGGGGGTCCAGAGGGCTAGGGTGAGAAAATTTGTGATATGGTTTTAAAAACCTCTTAGAAATCATATGCCATGATGTACAATGTATGTTATAAGCTTTCTTGTTATAGCACTTTTGTATTCTCTATGCTTTAACACACACACACACACACAAGCACACTGTACACATACACACACATCTACACAGGCACACCCTGTAGATACACAATGTACGTGTGGATTATGCTTTGATGCTATCCAACAAAGTGTTGAAAAATATGTGCTTAACTTTTAGTACGTGTAGATAACACAAATATTAAGAACAAAAGAGACCCAGTCAAAAAAAAAAAAAAAAATTGTGGAAGTTGAAAAATGCGGACATACAATTTGCACATTTTGTACAAATGGAGTATCCTGGATCCCAACTTTATGGAAATACAATGTACCCACATGCAGCTATTGAAAATTTGACGCTTTACTTTTCATTATCTCCAATCACTTTCTAGCCACGGGTGTTCTTTCTATTTCAATCATGATGTAATCATATTCACAGGGTATGAGCACCCTTACACACGGTGTGATGGAATAATATCAAATACTTCTGAACTTTATTTATACATGTACATGTATGTACCTGTTAGAGTGTTTGTTAAATCATGAAATGACGACAATTGTACATTGTCAATGACTCTTCTCATAATTCCTCCCCCCCCCCCTTCAAAAAAAAAAAAAAAAAAAAAAAAAAATCAACCTGATGCCCTGGTACATTGCAATATATCTCAAAAAAAAAAAAAAAAAAAGGAACAATAAATGCTACAGCTCTGCCAGGCAACAGAAGACATGATGGGCCCCTCTAGCAGAGGGGTCATCAGGATGATTCAATTATCGGAAATCAGGCAAAGATTTTTGATGCCGATGAAAATGTTGCTGGGAACCCCTTATATAGCATTAGTCTGGAAATATGCCAAGAAATTTTTGCAGAGTAAGAAAGAGGAAAGCACTTTCATTTCAAGGGGGAGGGGATTTTATGAATTTCAAGCAATTTCAAATTTACAAGAAATAGGGTGACTTGTAAGAACTATTGCAACAATTACGAGTGACGATTATATTAATGAAAACTGTGATCCAATGTAGCAATAATAATCATATCAGTATCTTTGTTACCAAGAAAGAACTTGACACTTGAAGCAACAATAATTCACCCTGTGCCCCCCCCCAAAAAAAAAACCATCAAACAATAACAACAATTCACCAGAAATGACAAATATCTGCAGCTCTGATCTTTAACCTGTTGAGGACGAGTCCCGTGTATACTCGAGAAGGGGTCTATGCAAAATGCGTGTTGTACAGGTAGCAAAATCAGTCCGTCCTCAATGGGTTAAAATGGAACATTTTGTAGGGATTTTTTTTTCCTCTCTTTTTCTTTTCGAGTTTATTATTTTTGGAGTGGATTTCCTCTTTAAGGCATGAAAAATGATTAAAATTGCTTCCAGCAACGTTTAAATCTCAAAATACTCCATATCACACAAGTGAAAAAAAAAATAGTAATACTCATCATACTTCACATGGGGCAATGCCTGGATCAACAATTTCTTTCTGTTGTGGTTGCCACTCAGAAATACTGTTTAATTATCAAATCGCCTTCAAAATTTGTGTTGCCCATAACTGACTTCTCATTGCCAGGGAAAACATCAATAAACAGAAAACAACAACAAAGAGACTATTAGATAAAGCCTTACATGTATACAAAAATAAAAACAACCAAATCTGTATAATGGGCAATCTTTCCACACTTCGAAAATTAATTTAAAAAAAAATGCAATTAGCTTTCTTTAAAATAACACCTCTAATAAACTTTCTGAACAGAAGGAATATTTAGAGTCAATGCACCAGGAAAGATCAGTTTGTCGAAGTGTTTGACTCTTGACTGACAATCAGATGATGAATGTAACAATTCAAATACAAAGACCTCCTGAACACATTTGGGCACAAAGCGAAAAACAACAGCTAAATTTAAAGCCATGTTTTTTTGCTGACCCCGTCAGTCTGTGTTCCATTTATTCCATCCAGAAAAGGTCTATCAATGCTCCACTCTGAACTCTAGAATATCACTGACCTTAGGAAAAATCAGCCTAAAATCTGTTGCATTTAATATCCATAAATTGTCACTGCCTTTCTTATTCCCTACAATACATCATACACTTGTAGTCTGATTAATGATCTTCTTCAGCTGCCTTTGGAGTAATAAGTCGTCTAACATTTCAAGCTCAACAACTTGCTCTGCGCACTACAAAGCTTCATCTGACTTGTGACTGGTGTTCTCCGTGTATCATATCATAACTACCATGTATGTTATCACCTTTGATAAACAAAGTAGACTGGTTTTGTTATGATTTACTGCCCCATTGGATTTATCTCAGGCTGGCAAAATGTGTTTGCTTTGCGAAGTGTCTGATGCCAAAGTCACAATCAAGAAGGACAAACATATACATGTAATTTGTAAATTATCACAACTAAGTGACATTTACTGATTAAACATTTGAGCATCAGTGTAGATGCATCGTTTACTTTTCTCATGATGGTCAATGAGATGTCTTTATTTGCTGACTCAACAAGATGGACAGAATACTGAAACCCTTGCCACAGACGGAACAGATTGGAAACACAGTGCTTAATTCGGTGCTGCACCCAACTCAAAAATTAGCCAGACTGGATAGTTAAAGATATTTATGAAAGCTTAGCACAGGATATAAGTCAATATCTAACTTCCACATTCATCAGTCAAACATAGAGTCTATATTAGGTGAAAGCTCTCTTCACCCTTGGACAGATTCACAACACATTCATCGTATCTCCTCTTACACCTACAAATATCTTGTTTGAATGTAAATGTGGTAGTTTCTTTATACAAAGTTCTATGCCAATCAGGTATATTTTTTTTTTCTTGTTTTTAAGTCTAAATGCAAATTTGAATCCTGTTTCTCCAATCAAGTTTCCATATTCCAATTTAGTTAATCATTGGTGGTGTTTCTGTTTTTCATCCGAGTCTTTTGTAAGTAAACAGTTTGACCGCTAAATGAGGTTCAAGGAGCAGCTTTGCTAGACAATGCATTTGGCTAATGTCACCAAAATTTCCCTGATTTTGTTGTTCTGACAGACTTAGAAATTTTAGTACCCCCAACAGCACAGTTAAAGACCCAATAGAAACGTGGGGATTCATGGAACAGGAAGACTGGCTCGGGTCAGATATACAAGAACCCCTGTAATGACTTGTGCAGAGCTGTATCACTGAGATCTACTGTAAAAGTGGAAATTTCTCGCGGTGTTGAAATTTTCGCGAATTTCGCGCAACCAGAAACTAGCGCAAAAATAAAAGCATGCGAATATTTTTGCTGCCCGTATGTTCTAGTACTAATATTAGTTGATGTCTTGATTCCGCGGAATTAAAAAAACGTGAAACTCTTCTTGCCCGGCCGAGCGCAAAAAATCAATTGCGCGAAAATATCCATTTTTACAGTATAGGTAGGTACACACATAGTTGAGGAATCTTGACTGGTGTCAACCGTTACCAGTGAGCGTATGCTTTGATGCACATATTCGCTGACCGGTGCTGTTGATGTTTTCTTTTTAATAGCCGTGGCCAGCGACTGAATTGGGTGACCCATGAATCCCCACACTACCCAGTCTTTAAAGTGCAAGGGGGTCAGGAACAAAATGAAATGTACTTACCCTAGGAGGAGGCTTGCTCTTTTTCTGCTGCTGGTCCACTGCAGGAGACGACGACCTGCTGTCCTTTCCAGCACTAGGCCTGATGATAGTGGGCTTTGTTCGTGCCCCGGCTGGACCTTGGGCCTTGGTCTTGGGCAGCCCTGGTGGACCAGACTTGCTCGGCTCAAACAAATCGGAGAAGTCTATGAGGGAGGATCCACCGGCCTTGGATGGTGCGCTCTTTCCGATTGGGGCTCTCGGAGCAGACCTTGGAGGCACCAGCTGTGTTTGAGGGGCCTGCTTTTGGCGGAGGGTGGGAGATGGAGGAGGGGGAATACCAGAAATGATGTTTGCTGAACCAGTTGGCGATTGAGACGGCTTTGGTCTAGCCCTCGCCGTGGGGTTGGAATGTACCCCTCCTCCTTTGCTGCCCATCACCTGGGCTAGAAGTTCAAATGAAGACTGTTGCTTTCCTTGGTCCTTATTAGACGACAAATTATTGACAGCATTAGTAGTGGCAAAGTTTCTTGCATGCCCAACTTCCTCTGCAGTAATGTTTTTAGCAGCACTGCTACCAACCTGGGCAGAAATACGCCCAACAGCAGCTTGCTGATCTTTAGTTGCTGAAACAGTGCCGCTGTTGTTATGAGTTGATACAAGAAGGCTCCCAACCTGAAAGGCATCCTTCGCACTAACATTCTTGGAGACATCCTTTGCTACATTCCAAGAGTAATTGGTAGCAGCCGCCTTCTGCTCTGGAGTAGCAGTCCAGGTCACGCTTGTTCCTGTGGATTGTGAGGAGGATGAACCAAACAAACCCGCTAACTGGCTGAAAGCAGATGATGATGATGAGGTGCCTGCTGGTTTGCTTGATGACGAGAATGAATGTGTTTGAGATTGCGGCTGCTGCTGGGGTTTAGTGCTCCCTCCAAATAAATCCCCAAATGAAATATGGACGGGTGGTCTACCCTGCCCACCACCACTGTGAGACTGTGACTGTGGTGCTGACACTGGTGTAGGGTGTGTAGCTGGTTTGCTAGCAAGCTGTGGTTTACTAGCTGGAGGCTGTCTGAAAGCTTCCCCACTAGTCCTACCATCCAAAGTGCCAGGCTTGGACATGGGCTGTGGTTTGTCAGACATTTGGTTCAGATTGTTCATCATTCTATCTTGGAGAGCAGCCTGGAGCTGCCTACCGAGACTGCCAGGGCCACCGTTGTACCCATCGATTGTGGCCGGCTGCTGCTTGGTCTTCATGTGCAAGTCCTCCTGTGCAGGTTCAGGGGTGCTGGGTGGAAGTGGGTGGACATAGGCCACCTTGGGTCGATTGGAAGGGATGGGTGGGGGCACATATGCCCCTTTGGGCCTTGATGAAGGCAGTGGTGGTGGTGCACCTGTATGATGGTGATAACATGCAATTTTGTAAATATTTAATGGTGGGATGCAATATACTCAATATACAATTGTTATTAATACCCATTTCATAACATTTGGCAAATCATAGTACTCCTGTTGATTGGGTAGAATTTGAATTTGGTAATTAACTCTTTCTACGAATGTAACAGAAATATTCACATTTTTATTGGGTACTCTGGGTACAACAGAGGAAACATGCTCTTTGAACCGACAACCCACAATAAAGTAGAGAGTACAGCAATTACACTTTCCCAATAAACTCATACAAATTAAAAATTGATTAACTCCAAAAGAATTCTTGGAAATGCCAGCATGCTTCTAATTTTAATTTGCAATCTGAATCTAAATAAGCTCAATTGTATTATACACATTTAATTATACTTCTTACACATCACATGTGAAATGCATTTTTTTTTTCGCCTCTTATGTTTCACAAATTTGTAAACCTGGAATTACATTGAATAAATGTCTTAATATATGAAGACACTTAATTTACTGCTTAGAATCCACTTTGCTTTCCCTGTACATAAAGTAAGCTCCGAATATTGCACTTCACTTAGTGTTTCACAAATGACTCATTTTTTATCACTTGAAAACTGAGTTCTTTTCAATCAAATATATAATGTGAAGAGTTGGTAGATTTCATAATTCCAAGAAATGCCAATTCCCATTGCAATTTTCATCATTCACTCTTGAATATGTGATGTGCCCTTAAAGGAAAGCAAAACCTAAAGAGAAATGTGGATTGAGTGAAAGCAGCAACACTAGTAGAACACGTCAGTGAAGGTTTGAGGAAAATCAGACAATCAATGCAAAAGTTATGAATTTTTAAAGTTTGGGTGTTGGAACCACTGGATGAGGAGACTACTAGAGTTCATGATGTCATGTGTGGACAACAATATTTATAAAGAAAATATAAAGGGAATTCCACAAAAATTCATTTCCATGAAAATTACACATTCCATCAACTTGATACTGACATGGTAAGGGTAGTAATTATTCCCCATGCTTTCTGAAAGTGGTTTGATAGTCAAGTGCTCTTTCATTATGCCAGAAAAGTGAAAGCCTGTTGAATTTTCTCTACATTTTCTATATAATTGTTGTTCACACATGACGTCATAAACTCAAGTAGTCTCCTCATCTAGTGGAGTGGTTCCAATACAAAAACTTTAAAAATTCATAACTTTTGCATCGATTGTTTGATTTTCCTCAAACTTTCACTGATGTGTTCCAATAATGTAGCTGCTTTCACTCAATCCACATTTCTCTTTGGGTTTTGGTTTCCTTTAAATGTTTCCTCAGCCGTGTAAGCATCTGCAGGCATACATGAATATAAATTATGTTTTAATCCCTGTTATGCTAGGGGTTAAAAAGTGCAAGTTTAAGTAGGAATACCAGTTGGCTAATGAAGACAGAAACTGGCTTGGAGTGCAGAACAGTATACGGTACTGTATACGCCATATATTTCGCGAGTCTAAAATTTCGTGAATCGGGAACTCCAGATAATTTCGCGAGTGGTTAAATTCGCGATCGTGGAGTCCTGTACTGGAATGGAGAAGTGTACACGCATATATGTTACATTCACATCGGGATCAGAGTCAATATTTTCGCGGGTCTTTAATTTCGCGAATAGCACCTGACTCGCGAAATATTCGGCGTATACAGTAAATAATCAATAAAGAGGATCTCACCTGCCATTCTGCCCTGCTAAAGAAGCAAACAAGCTCTGACAGATGAAGTAAGACCAATCTCACACACAGAGTTATTCCTGACAAGCAAAGAAAGAAAGAAGAAGAACAAAACGAATTCATGACTTGATCTAAGAACTGTCCTTTTTGGTTCATGTTAGTTGTGAAGTCATGGTGTTGGTAAAACCTATTTGTACTTCAAAACTGTATAACATACAACAAAATGCTAAATAAATGCAAACTTTAAAATAAACGCATAATATCCAAGAGATTATGATGGCCCTGAAAGGAATCATTTTTGCAGATAATGAAGATAACTGAGAACATGGTAGACTCTGTCAAGAAACTTCTTATTATAAAGCAAACATGTAAACAGTACTAGGGTACTGAAATCAGTCTTGAGTTTGATACAATCCACCAACATTTTCCTCACACAAAGTCATATCAAACTGATTGTGCACAAGTAAACATGGACATGGCATTTTAGGGGGTATGAATACAGCTTGATACAAGAGTTCATTACTAGTACAAGCTGATACAACGGTGGCCCGTGTTTCATCAAAAGAAGAATAATTTTAAGGTGTGCACTCACATTGTTCATAATTTGTTTGTATAGATCTGTATCTCTCTTTATCATTATATCTGGTTCCTGTACAAAAATTCAACCGCGCGCAAAAAGGATGCTATTAAAATCAATGAGTAGCCAAACGTCAGGAGTTGAATTTTGGATGGTCCACTTTAGACTTGGTCGTCTGACCAAATTTAGGGACATATGGTATGTCTGATCTCTCTTCAAGACAAAGGCCTCATGCTCATGGGAGAAGGTAGAGAAGTACACTTGTATAAAGTACTGCTTCATTCAAACATAATTCCCATTCAGCAAAACTTGCTTAAACAAGAGACCCGTGGGTCTAGCGCTCACCTGAGTATCGCAAGTTCACCTTTCATGCAGTCACTAATCTAAATTACACACAGCTCTACCAAAATTTGACCAGTCTTTCTCAAGTAGAAGATGAACATGTACAATTGGGGCCCAAATTCAGACCCCCCCCCCCCCCCCCACTCATAGTATCAATTTTATCTCTATCACTTCTGGTTCTAGAGAAGAACACTTTTTTTAAGATTCCTTAATTTGGAGGGATGGGGGGGGGGGGGGCAAGGAGCATGGTGCTCATTTTAACAAATTGAGATCCTAACCCCCTAGGGATGCTACCTGCCAAGTTTGTTGAACATCCATCGTGAGGTTTTCAAGAAGAAGATGAAAATGTACAATTTAGGCCCCAATTTGGACCTCTCCACCCCTCCCCCTGCCCACAAGGGAGGCACCCCTGGATCTGCTATCAAACAAACTTGAAACTACAGTCATTAATTTACTAACTCATAGTATTAACTTAGCGCTATCTCTGCTGATTCTAGAGAAGATTTTTAAAGATTCCTTACTTTTGGGAGGTTTGGGTCCCTTGGAGCCCTCCAGGTGGGACACAGTGCCCATTTGAATTTAAATTGAGATCCTACACCCCTAGGGATGCTAGCTGCCAAGTTTGGTAAAAATAGGTCATGGGGTTCTCAAGAAGAAGATGAAAATGTACAATTTAGGACCCATTAGGACCCCTCCCCACCTCCCTCCCCTGGGTCCCAAGGGGACACCCTTGATTCCACCATGAACAAACTTGAAACTACAGTCATCAATGTATTAACTCATAGTAATTAACTTAGCTCTATCACTTCTGGTTCTAGAGAAGAAGATTTTTTAAGATACCGTAATTTCGGGGGGTTTGGGCCCCCTGGGGCCCCCTGGGTGGGGAATGGTGCCAATTTTAACAAATTGAGATCTTAACCCCCTGGGGATGCTACCTGCCAAGTTTGGTGAAAATCGGTCCTGGGTTTTTCAAGGAGAAGATGAAAATGTAAAAAAAAAACGACTCATGACAGACAACAGACGCCGGACACCGAAGAAGAGCGATCGCAGTAGCTCACTTGAGCCTTTGGCTCAGGTGAGCTAAAAATGTGCCCCCTCATACCCCACCACTTGCCAAATGTGTGTGAGTGCATGCATTCATGCATAAGCCAACAAGAGTCAAGAGGTGTAGAGTGGTATGGCAAAAATTAGGGGGGGGGGGAACATGAAAAATTTTTCCCCATAATTCAAATAAAATAACTATACTACACTTCAAAGAAGATCATTGCAGACTTTTATATCAATAACTAGAAAATCACTCCGAGAGCGCCAACCTCTGCAAAGCAGTTACTTTCCACTAATGATCTTGCTCTTCCACAGAGATTTCACCCATTGAAAGATCGCCCGATTTCCCAATATAGAAGCCTTTGTTACGTCATAAACCCTCAGATGCGCGGCGTGCCTCTCCCCAGCAGAAACTTGAGCACGCACTTTAGTGCGCGCATGCAAACCTCAAATACGCCTGAACTCCCAAGTTCATTGACCTTACCTGCCGAAATATCAAAATCCTTCATAAATTCCCCCAAAATTCTCGGATCACTACCAAAAGTCAATAGTTTGTTACTCGTGTCATTCTCAACCTTTCCTGCAAGTTTCATCCCAATCCGTTAACTACTTTTTGTGTTATTTTGCACACAGACAAATGAACGAACGAACGAACAAACCAACGGTAACGAAAACATAACCTCCTCCCTTGGCGGAGGTAATTAATATGGCAGTAGCATGGTATAGTCTAGGTCTAGTAGCACAGCATCAAGTTATTGGATACCCACTTGTGCTATTATAAGCCAAGGACAAGGCCAAACATCCAAGGAATTGTTAACTCTGACAAACTGGCTTGGTAATCACGGAGAAATGCCAACTATACACACCTTCCATTTTGTGCTGTGATTGTCAACAAGAATTTCTTGTGGTTATTCAAAATGTTAAGATGGACCGCATCTAACGATTTTATCAAATTTCAAGGCCAATTACGGAAGAAAAATAGATAATTCTGACTCAAAAGTATGCTGATCACAGGTTGTGTCGGTAAAGCATGATGGATCAACGATATGTACAAGAGTGATATATATAACATTATAATTGACCATTATAGTGTGTGAAACATCCGCTTGCAAGTCAAATCTTTCACCACAATGATTACATCAGCTTGAGAGTAAAAAATGTAAGTATGGAGAGTAGCATCTACACGAGTCTTTCACATGGTGGCGGTGGAACTGTGTTATTGTTGAAGTGATACGTGTTTATTACGTACCAACTAAAAAATATAAAAAAAACTTTTGTTATATATGACAAAATTACAAGTGTGGCAAAATCTTAATCACGCCGCGCCGTCTCTCCCAAATTCACGGAGGTGAAAAGGTCAACCTTCTAGACCAAGTCGTGCGGTACACATCGCTCGCGTGTGCAGAAGATAACGGTTGAAAAAGCCTCAAGCCCAATGTAGTCAAATTCAAAGTGTAGAGGGAGGTACGGTCGTATCACAGAAGAAAGTGTGGGTCCCACACTTTTATCGGACGACTTAAAATTGTATTTTTGCATTTCTCAGCCATTTCTAAACCGATTTTTGTCAAACAAACTTTGAATTCCCCATAAATTTCAATGCTCTTTCATATTTCATAAGTAGTTTCTCATTATCTTGCCAAAAAATTTCATCCCGACGTGCCATCATCAACCAAAACAGGACCCGCCCTTTAAGCAATTCATACGATATGAATACATTCAGCGCATGCAGTAAGGGTTGGTCGTTTGATCTGAAAGTAGCAATCACAGCAGCTTTTTCTAAGGTGTCTTTGAAAAGCTAAATTCTTTTTTTCTCTCTCTCTCTCTTTTCCTCAGCCAGGTCTTGCAGTAGCAGTTGTATACAAAGTGGTTGAGCATGTATGTGTGTCCATCTTTCTCTTTCTTTTCTACATTGTATCTTTTCTTCTTTCATTTTCAGGTATTCCTACCGTCCCCTTTCCTTCCAATTAATCATTTCTTTGCGGGTTTCCTCTTGTCTAATGTTGCTGCTTTCACTCCATTAACATTTCTCTTCGGGTTTTGGTTTTCTCTGTTATCTTTCTTTTCTTGCTTTCCTGTTTCTTTTTAAGCATATCAATCTCTCCCTTTCTTTCCTTTATAATGTCAGTTTCTCTTCTTTCTTTTCCTCTATTATCGTTTAAAGTCTATTTCCTATTTTGTAAATCTTTTGATTTATTTTTTCCAGGTCTGCATTTTTTATCTTTTCATTCATTTCCTTCCACTTTATATTCTTTCGCCCTTACCTTGCCATCACATTTTTCCCAATCTTGATTCATTCAAACACACACCCACACACACACACGACATGAACAACAACCCAAACCTCAATCCATCGCTACTGCAAGACTCGGTACAACAAGCTGAGGGGATCTTTTTAATACCATGAACTTACTGTGATCGCTTAATACATACATGTACATCCATCACTGCACTTGCTGCCATGCAGTGAATGTGTTTCATATACCATGCCATGCCATAGATCTGCTCCTGTGCAATGCAGTTCCAAAGCTCAGAGAGAATTACAGACTGACATAAATATATTCCAACATGTTTAAAAGTGTATAATGGCAAATATTCCAATTCTACTGGACTAAGGTCTAACTCAGATGCAAATATTCTTGGTTGTTGAATATCTAGAAAGAATTTGTGCACATTTCGAGATCAATTGACGCCGTGGTGCCAAAGTACACCAGCGGCAGCACCGCACTGTGATCTTAGCTGGAATATAGGAACCCTAATACTTTATAGTCTAGCCTAGAGAGAAATGTTTAACTCCTATTAAAGTTGATTCTGAATCAACTGATAGTCAATCAATTGATGATCAAAACGACAGGCACTGAATTTAGTTTGCCGGCCATAGCGTGCCACATATCTTAATAGTACTTAGCGTGTGTGTTATACACACACTTCAATGTAGGATGCATTGCTTGTGCATCATCTCGATTGAAAAACTTTGTTAATCTGCCACCTGAAATCCACTTTAAATCAAAAACATTCTTGCATTAAAAATGGTTTTGTCACCTGTGATATGGTAAAGTTCATTTGGATTACAATTAGAGTCTAGAGCAGAAATAGAATCTATTTGTGTATTTATGGAGGAAAAAGGTTAAATTAGGAATGTCTTTTGAGAGCGATGAAAATCCGTTGCCCCAGCTGATCTCCGATTGTGGCGCGCGTTACATGCGATGTGAATGTCCGGCGACTCCATGGTAATCGACGTTAGACCTACACTCTATGATATTTCTAGATGTAAGTCTAGCTAGACGGGGTTCGTCCTGGGTAGACCTCTGAGCAACTCAGCTCAGACAACTGTTACTTCGTTCTTGTAAATTTAGCAGACCCAGTTTGCGGCAGGTTAAGGCCTTTTCAAGGGTATTTAGTAGTACTCTGGTAAAACAGGCAACAGAAATTAAATAATTTTTTTTTTTTTTTAATTATTGGAAGAGGTACCAAAGGCCTCCTGACACTGCATCACAATTCTGTATGGTGAACAATTACCCTAGTTTCTAAATTCTAGTCATAATAATCAATTTTATGCAGAAAATTTGCAACCACCAAGAGGACCCGGTTTGCGGCAGGGGGGTCCAGTTTGCAGCACCCCACACAAAAATATCCCCTGATTTCTTCAAACATTAAAATTTTGCAAAAACCAAATAGTTTTTGATGGTCCAACTAGTTTTCAACTTGCTAAAAGACTTTATTTGGATTCATTAATTATCTTGATCCTTCACGATTTCATATTTTTTTCAAGATCGCATGTATTTCATCAATTTCCACCCATTTTGACATGTAAAATAGCGCTATGTGTGTAAATCCCGTATTGTAGGGGTGCCACAAACTGGATCCATCCCCGACATTTTGGTCACTGTTGCAATCCTCAAAACTGACAAAGGAAATGAATTTTAGAATATTTAACACAGTTACACGAGGAATCCTTACCATGCCAGGCCTCTTTTCATAGTAAGATTTTGTATAAAGATACAAACAAGGGATGATGGTGGTTGCCTAGCAACAGAACAAAATCTTAATGTTTTGTTAAGAAAGTCATAATCTACTTTTTTAAAAACAGCGTGACATTTAAATTAGAATTATCATGATGACATGATTATGAAGGCCATCATCCGAGTTATTTCATGATTCTGGTATCAAAAGAAAGCTCTTCAGCTCAGTTGCTCTTCAAATAAAACAATTTAGAGAAAAAAAAAATACTCTTCTTTTTTTGAAGATATGGTTAGATATTCCTAGGGGTGCCGCAAACTGGACCCCTGGCCCTGCAGCAAACTGGTGCCCCGACTCTAGCTGATATTAAACACCCCGATGAAATCATGAAATCATGGATGCACTCAGGAGGACAAGATCGAGATCTACACTTGGGAGTTGTAACGTAGGCATGAACTTTAATATGGTACGTATGTAGACAGGTCAATTTCCAGCAGAGTCGAGACGAAGATCAATTCAAGGCGTCGTCAAGTGAGAACCGGTTAACCCCGCACTGCAGCGCAGCTCCTCAGCGCGGGGCCTCGGGATGCGGGAAGAGGAAGCGGCGACGCGAGACGAGAACCTTGAGTCGTGGAGTCGGTCTTGACCATCGGTTGACACGGCCACGGAGACAAGACGCTAACTAAGACGTTGCTTCATCGAATATAACATTTTCAATTTGCTTAATTTATACGAGAATAACTTGAATAAATACTATGTAATAATTTCGGGTTACTTACTGATACAATTGTGTTGCCTGGCAGGAAGTTATACTAGTAGTCTTTTCGCAATGTTCTTACTACGGAACTCTGTATCTGGCTCGATCACACAGCTCACAGGTACAGCTATCAGCACTCCGTCGTACTCGACGTTGAAGCCTACAACTTGGCCAGCACTACAGTCTGTACTAGTACAGTCACAACATTATGCGTAACTGATGATAAGCATGTACTTCCGGTTTCTGCTGCCCCTTTTTTCATCTACAAGTTGGTACAGTTTTTAAAGTTTTGTCATTTCTAAAAATAAAAAAAATCCCCATAGCTGAATTTGAATTATTTATGCTATAAATGAGTATTTTTATTTTTCGATTGATGGAATTGGTGATGTGATATTATTTTTTTTAATATAGTGATTTGAACAAGCTCTATGTCCAAAAGGTCAATACGCATGCTACGTGCTGGCGCCAATATGTTTCATTGCAAATTACCAACAGTATGGCTCAAACGCTGTGAGTATGCTATCATTATATGAGTTGAATTTATTGTTTCGGTTCATTTTGAGGTTTTAAGTACAATTTGATAAAGTTATATGTCGACTTAGGATTAAAAGCTACATATTTGAATATCAAGGTGCTGTATAGTTTATGTGTTTTCTTGTAAATGGCGAACGAAAGTCGAAGCTTCGTTCGCTATTCGCGAACAAGCGAACGTAAAAATATCAGAGGTCACGACATTGACACAGACAGTGGGCAAACTTGTGTTTGTGTGTTGTGTGTGTATGTGTGTGTTCAATTCAAAGACGTGCACATTCTAAGTTGTTTGAACTTGTGTGTAGTCTGTAAAAACTCTAGTTCTGCATCGTGTGCATCGGGATGTTATCTTTTTTGTTTTACTGTGTAAGACATCCCACATCCTGATTTTATGTTTGGTAGTTTGTTCTCAGCTCAGATCATCTGTCTTGTATGTGTGATGTGGGGTTGTTGTGAGATAGCGTGGGCTGTGCCGCCTGTTTTGTAGGCTGTGGCTGTGCCTGCCTGCTCGGCTACGTATCTCATGATCTGACAATCAGTCAAACGTCTGCCAACATTCGACAATTTGAAGTGGAGTGCATTGCTAATCATGCTAATAAATGTCGCATTTCAGTGGACTAGGCCTAAACTGAATAACCAGGTCTGGCATCTAAATGATTATGATTGAGGCAAACTTGTACTTGCAAGGCCCATGTAACTAGTGGCTAGGCCTACTTTGAATTTACTTGTCACTGTCACTGAGTCTATGCTGCTTATTGCTGGATTTTCTTACACATGCCACAGTCAATACAGACATTTTTTTTTTCTTAATTTTTAGTACAGCCCAGGCCCAGAGAGATATTTATAACTTGGACCCTACCTACTCAGAGGCTAGGCCTACTGTTGTTAGTGTTGAATGAATTGTTGTGAAATAAAAGGCAATGAATGGATACAATCACACACATGTATCTTTCCACACACATGAGTGTAGCCATATTCTGAATAATATGCTGAATACAGCTGCACGTGTGTCACTATGTTGTATACGCACGCACAGAGAAGCTGAATATTGTGCGCGCCGTATGTATGCGGGATCTCGCCCACGATTAACTGCGACCAGCAGCCCCATAGGCATAGCGGACCCTAGCATTCAGGATCATGACAGGGTAGTATCGCAGACAAATATCAACTTAAAATCAAAAAAATATCTTCAATTTGAAGACTTACAATTGTACCAGTGAAGTTCAAGTATTGACAACAGGGTTCATGCAACGTTTGGTTCTGTCAATAGTCCCTTTCTGTTTGAAATGATGACTTAATGTGACTCGGTCGAGTGGAACCTGGGATAGCTACACTGAATTGACGGCCAGCGCATGCGCACACAGACATCTTATCCAGTCAATTAATTTGAAATTTGTGCGCATGTGATGTGTGTTTTCGTGTTGTGTGTTGATGTGCTTACAGTGTAGCATGCAACTAAAAGTCTGGATGTACTGGTACAATGTACAGTTTCTACATACTACCAAAAGACTCCCAAGCTCAACATCTTTAAAAAAAAAAATAAATAAATAAAAATAAGACAAAGAAAATAAAGTTTTTGCCAAGTCTTATGAATTCCCAGCATGCTGTAGTATGTTGCAAAGGGGAGAAATCCTTGTTCCAATTTAAATATGTCATTGTAAGTGTTATTTCATGCAGCATCAGCCCAGATTTTTTTTTAAAAGTATAATGGAAAAAAAAAAAGTCCATTCACACTGTTTATTTGTGCTAACCTCTGTAACAGAATTTATTTTGAATTACAGCATTATACAGAAAGCATTTACATTTATTGTATTTCATCTGATTTCTTATGTCTTTATAGGAATCAGAATCTGTATGTCTATGTGTGCTAGTAGGAGGACTTCCAACCAAGAGAGCTGAGGAAGAGTTGTAACAGCCTCATCATGTTCGGCTCAAGCAGTCATGGGAGCTCTAATCAGCCTGCGGAGGTGAGTGCTTGTGAATGATTCTTCCTGCGCTAGTATGTCATTGTATAAAGAGCACGTAAATGATTATAATCAACTGGTTTATTGTCCACAAGCACTTGCCACATCGCACTCTCGTCCAAACATGTCTTGTAGTACATGAACACTGATGTCAGTTGTGTTGAGAAAGAACTGAAGTTCTGAGCAAAATGTGTGAAGAGAAAAGTGCTCTTGTACTTTCAATTCTGCATCACATTGTTCTGTGGATGTGGATGTGTGATTGTGGCTGTACACAAGAGGGGTGTTAGCAAGTGAAAGACACCTAAGTAGTGTTTGTTAGTCATGTATAAACATAAGACAGAGGAGAATCGTCCCTTAAGTAACAGAGAGTTTCCCTTGCACTCTTCACATTGTCTTTTGTGTTTTCAACATGTGTTTAGAGTTCGCTTTAAATTGATCATGCTTACAGACCCAAATTCGTAAATCAAATCAGGGCAGTACCATAAACAAAAAAGCAAATGAAAACAACAAAGAACTATATTTTTGTACACTTACCCAGATGAGTATTTTAGCAGGGGTTAAATACATTTAATAGGCAAGTGCACATGTAATCATTCATTTAACTAAACAGTGCTTAGTACAATGTAAGTCATATAGTTGCCTGGGACATGCATACAATGAAGGCAGATATGCCTACATGTTTGCAGCACCATGATAAGTAAACTTACATCTTCTTTCTTCAAAAAAAGAAGAGACATGTACATGTACATCGCAAATGCCATTTTCCTTACCTTTCCATCAAGCTTTCCATTAGAATTACTGTAGACACCGTACATGTACAGTACGTGTATTTTGTGAGCATGTCATTCAGTCTGAATTGGTACCTGTAAGAATTTTGCACAGATTTAGATTTGCGATTGAGAACTGGAGCAATGGTATGAGAAGTGAGTATTACCAGTTTACAAGTGAAGTTGTAGATTTCCCCCATTTGGGTGACACACTGTATGTCAATATTTGGTGTGTTACAAATACTCATAAAATCCACATGCATAAAGAAAACCCCACTGTAAAGTATGTAAGGTTAACATTTCAGCGCCACATTTTCTTTATTCACATGTTAGTCATGCAAGACAGTGATTTGCTGTCCTCAAAGGACAAGTTGTCCTTGTCCGATAACTATTCAGTTCAGTGAAAAATATAAGTTTCATGTACATGTACAGTAGGACCTCAATTATCTGACCACATCGGGACCGGCAGGCATCTGGATAATCTATTTGGCCAGATGAAAAGAGAGATATGCTCAAATACAGCACTTTCTAGCATTTTTTGTTTTGATAATTGTAAAGCGCTTTGAAACATTGTATTAAGCGCTAAATAAATATTTCATATTATCATTATTATCATATCATACTTGGGTATATGCATGTTACCAATTCACTAATATTATGATTATCTGTGTGGCATTGTCATGTTTCATACTTACTTCAGAAATTGATCGGTAACAGAACGAAATAAAAGTAAAATATCCCTTCATGTATTGTTTGTTTGATTGATATTGCCCGACAATGAGATCAATATTGCAACTTGTCGAGTACTGCTGCTTCATTGTGCTGTAACCACTGCTATAGGCTGTGCACTTGGTGCCTGTGATCATGACAAGTGTGGCACTAGTCTTTGACATCGTCTCGTGAACTGACTTAAAAGTTTGCAGTCCCCAGCGATGATAGGGATATGTCCTGTTGTGAATTTGCACAATAATGGTTGAACGTGTGTTTGTTTTGAGTGAGATTTAGCACTGAAAAGACATGAAAACTTTTTTTTTTTTTTTTTATGTCAGCCAGCCGGCATCCAAGTAACAGAGAATTCAGATAATCGATGACGGAATAATTGAGGTCATGTTGTGATATGTTGCATCGTCCACAAAAATAGCAACAATGTATTTAACTGTAGCACCGAAACTCTGTACTTACCATGTATGTGCTTTCTGAACGAGAAGTGTAGTGTAATAGTTTTTGGCAGAATTGTGCAATGCATTTTAATACTAAAATTTTACTAGGAATTCATAGAGAAAACAAGGTTTATTTGTGCCTTACAGTACATTCCATGTGTGCTCCTATCCGGCCTGTCTAACACTTACGTAAATGCTAATTGTAAATGATTCCTGACAGGTTTTCCGCAAGGATCTGATTAGCGCCATGAAGTTGCCGGACTCGTACCAGCTCCAGCCGGATGAGTACATGATCATGACCGACAACTGGAAGCCTGAGTGGGAGAAGGGTGTCCAGGTGCCGGTCAGCCCCGACTGCATTCCCCACGCCCAGCTGGTCGAGATCCGCAAGCCTGAGGACACCGGCTTCAAACTGTAAGTTTGACCTTTCATAACTTTTACACATTATTAAGGGGGTTTTCCCCCTTTCCTCCTCGCATCTCTACAGAATTGACATTATTCCAAAATGTTATCTGATTTAGTGGGACTTTCACACTTTTCCTGTATGTTTCAGTTTTTTTTTCCCCTTGTCATGTTACCTTCTAAACTAAATGATAAATATTGTCCAGATCATATGTGTGCACATATGCTATGAATATTCTTTCCCTTAACTAAAAAGGAAAAGGACCTGTGGAAAGATTATACAGTTGGTACATTGTGATAATTGTGAAGGACTTTTGTCTGAAAATACAAAGAAAAAAGTATGATACAACTGTGTGCAGACATGTGAAATTCATGTGTCTCTTTCATGATGGGATCTGTAAAGAATTAAAATGATAGGTGGTTGTCTTATTTTTAGAAAAGATAACTTCGTTGAATATGCATCAGTCTAAGTATGGGCACTGATTTTGCTCTCGCATGGTCATTTTCTGTATTGCATGTTGTCTTTATTTGCATGCAACCAAAAGTGTTACAAAACACAGTAATTCATAGAAGTCCCTGAGAGTTGATGTGAGTGTTTGGCGTGAGATATCTTTTCTGAACATGTATCAAAATCTGAACCAGACTGTAATATGATATAAGCAGCTGCCCAGGCAAAGTACTTGTACATGTTTACATGAGACATTACATGCTTTAGAAGGGGGAGCTGTTGATATCAGTATCTCCGATATTTTAAGACTTTATTCATGTGGGGGTCATAGCTCCAATTCACTGATCTCTATAGTAAAATATCTGGATATCGCATTGGCCCATTCATGCTGCAGAACAAACTGAAACCTCCTAGCCACCTTGCACACTCTTATGCGGACATGCACACATTTCCCAGCAGAGGTTGTCACTGAAAACGTGATGCTGTGAGCTCTGTACATAAGGGTATGGCTGTGTGCATGGTAAGATGGCTTCAAAGCGACCGGCCTATGAGATGTCCAGATGTTTCCTATAGAGATCAGTGTTCTGATTTGGTCGAGATATAAGAGTATTGGGACTAGACTGCCATTCTCATTGATCTACGCTGCATTCTCTGTCTCAGACCCAAGAAGCTGATCAAAGGCTATGACAACCACGAAGAGGAGAAGGAGGAGTCTACGGACGGCCCACAGAAGAAGGATGCTACTTGCCAGTATGACCTTGATGAAGTGGACGTCCACTGGCTGCAGCTTGCCAATGAAATGCGTGAGGAAATTGGTCAGTGAGGTCGCCCTATCAATTCTCCCTATCGTATATGAATGTACTTTAAAAGCGAAATTAAAATGCACATGAAGGCTCTTGTGTACACTTTACGCATAGAATGTTAGAGGCAACTAGCGAAAATTTCATGCCACAAAAAAGGCTGTTGGCTCCCTTTCACGAAAATTTCATGCCGCGAATATATCGTGTTTTATAGTAAATGTTTCTTTGCTACCGGTTAAATCTGTACGCTGTTCGTACACTATGCACGAAGGAATGAGGTGCTCTTACACACCCATGCCCAGTGCGGAGGTCATGCGGGGTTACATTTTCGGTGTTTACTTTTGCTCTTCTGTCAATGCGGCGTTATGGTGCAGCAGGCACGCGCAGAGCGTATATGCAGTAATCACATCTAATTTTTCTCTTTTTATCATGACTAAAACATTGTCACTTCACAATAGAGGTACATTTTTAGAGCTCTTACCGTTGATATTTCCTTTCGCAGTACGAAACAACTGCTGAGAAAATCTACAAAACTGTGGTACCTTGGAGATAGAGATAGTGCCTGATGCTTCTCTTGTATAACGAGGCAGAGCTTATGCTCTGCAGTAGTACAGCGTTTGCCAGACATTATTACAGAAATTGAATAGCGCTGCCGCTGTTAGTGTTTTTACATTTATATGCGGTAGTGAGAATTCTGTCCTCTACTTTGATATGCATGCATGAGCCGCATGCTAAGTATCTACGAATGAGCTGTTTCATGTGTCTGGTATCTGTTTAAATACAGTTGAACCTCTCTTATCCGGCCTCCCTTTATCCGGATCTCTCTATTATACGGACGCAATCCACCTCTATTTTGGGGTCTGTTGCTGAGTGTAACAATGAAAAGGTTGCAGTATACACATTACTACATGTGGTACTACAATGGGCTACATCAGTAGGACCTACATGTGTATGTATATGTACATGTATAAAGCTTTGAGTCTCCCGCATCTGGCCAAATCCCTTATCCGGATGAGCCCCGGTCCCGACTTGTCCGGATACGAGAGGTTCAACTGTATGCTATTTGGAACTACCTGCATGCAATATTTGTCTATCTGCAGAGCTGATGACTAGTATTTTTTAAAATGATATTTTGTTTCTCTTCAAGAATTAGAAATTTGTTCATGAAATGTATTTTTCTTTCTGAAACTAAACTTAGAATGCTTAGTATGTGCAGTTTCCCCATTTTGAAACTAAAATATGATATCTGTCTCCAAAACGTTTTCATTGTGCATGAGTATGTTTTTGTTTTTGTGTTGTTTTTTATAAAACAAAACGTTTGGCAGTTCTTTGCTGTCTTGTTTGCAACCTTGCACATTTTGTTTGTGTGGTTGTGTGCAAAAGCTGTGGTGCATTTTCTGTCATGCCACAAAGCGTGGCTGATAAGCTTTTGACTTTGTAAATGATGCTGTCTCATCCATTCAATTCAGGTCAAATATTTTAAAACAGAACAAGAACTCCATGTGTGTTGTATGTATACATGATGTTGAATAGTAGACAAAATATGAATTATTAAGAAGGTAGTGGTGACTCACCAGCACTAGTGCCTTTCGACACTTCAATACTGGTTTCAGTTGTTAGATCATGTAAAGATGCTGTACATTGTGTGGACTTTATTTGAATCATTGTTCATTGTTTACAGCCTTACTATGAGTAGTTTACTTTCTGTTCTATGAACTGCTCAACCAAAGTTATTTTGGACTTTAAGTTAAACTTCCTGTGTTGAGTTCATCAATATCTTCATTACCGTGGTACATGTAGTTCGGGGTTTACACATGTACTTGTCAAATTTCAGGAACTCCTGTTTTGTTTTGTTTTGTTTTTTTCTTTATGAGTAAATTGCGTTGAAAGCATATCAGGAAATTCTAATTTGATGGGATTCTCCTCCAACTTCTGTTTGTTTGTTTGTTTTTCCAAACATCTCTGGCAGATTGCCTATTGCCCTTTGAAAATGTCATTCAAAATATCAAAAATTTAAAATCATGACAGTAGTGGCTGGTATGCTCGGAAATGTCAGAGCTGTAAATACTATACAATTGAGTCCTTGCTCTTAGCTACTTGCAGTGCTCTTCAATATGTACATTTTGTATTTTGCTGCTTAAATGTACTTGTAGCTGATTTCACATGACAAAATTCTTGCACTGAACTTAGATTACTCTGCAAGTTTGTCTCATAGCAGTTAGCTATTCTTGTGGCAAATTAGATTTTAGGTCATTTTTGTATATTATGTATTAATGTACTCCTTTATGTGGTGCTTTCTAAACTCTGTGCTTCATTTTGTGGATATTGTGTGTATTGTGTAACCATTGTCTTTTGATGTATAGGTGATGGAACTATCGATGAATTCACAATGGAAAGGATCATCGAGGAATGTGATATTCAGGTAATCTATTAAAGTGAAAACAGCTGATATAGGCCTGGTGACCATTCAGTTAATCTCTGAAGGGAAGAGTTTGGATTGTCAGCCCATTAAATATTTCTACTGACATAGACAAAAATTATAGTTAAAAAATATTAGTGGTGGGAAAAAAAAATTAAAGTAAAAGTGCATGTTTTCAAGATGACCGTTGATAGAAATTCAGTTGCATAGATTTGTGTAATTTGTTATTTTATGTAAAACCAGAAATTTAATTGGCCATCAGCTCTTTTGTCATTTGTGTTAGAAAATATGATAGCTATACAGCAGTATTAGATCAGAAGAAAGCTCTAATAGGGGAAGTTTCCTCAAATATGCATGTGGATAGAATGAATGCACCAATATTAGTAGAACACTATCTTCTTTGTATGGTTGTTCTGCAGTGATGTCACAAGCTGTTGTAGCCTTCTCAACCAGCAGTAGTGGCACAAAATTTTTTTAGAATTCTTAACTTTTGAACTGATTATCCAGTTTTCCTCAAACTTTCACTAATGTGTTCTACTAATATTGCTGCATTCACTCAATCCACATGTATATGTGGGGGAACTTCCCCTTTCATTGTTTCAAAGTCACTATTTAAATTTGTTCTTGCTTTGTCTTCTTTTGGACAGTAACATGAATCTGAAAGATATTTACACCCAACTTTTTTTTTTTTTTTTTTTTAAAGTACATGTCACATATACTGTACGAGCTGAAATTTTCGCGGTGGTTTTATTTTCGCGAATCGCCTTCGAACCGCGAAAATGACAACGCGCAATTAAGTAAGTTCAGTTAGACCCTCGTAACCGCGAAATTAACAACACGCGAAAATGTCCTCCAAGTAGCAATTCGCGAAAATATCTGTACGCGAAAATTTCAGCTCGTACAGTATTTTACTCTCTTTGCAAAGTTTCCTGGGTGGAAATTGCTAACCAACCCGTATTCAGTGATATGACAAGACTTTCGATGGCTTCCCTGTGCAAATCATGTTTGTCTCTGTCTGTCTAATACAGTGCAACAACAACGTGGAGCATGCCATGTTGACAGAAGAAGGGCTGGGCATCGAATACGACGAAGACGTCATCTGCGATGTCTGTAGAGCTGTGAGTGGTCATTATATAGTTTATAAGTTTTCCGTTGTCTGTAGAGCTGTGGGTGGTCATTATGTGGTTTATAAGTCTTCAGTGAAGCTCATCGTACAACTTCATGTAGATTGTACTAGAAGGGTATCACCTGACGAAGAATTTGTTCAGCTGTATGACAGAGAAATGACTTGTGCTCAATGACGTGACACGAACCACTTGTAAAGAAAGCATAACAAATTTTTATCTTAAAAATTCTTACCGACTCCTCCAAAGGACATACTAGGTGCAGTCTGTGGTAGGCAGATGCCGTGTACTTATTCATTATTTCTTTGTTTACTCTTCACACCAATCATGATCATGCTGTAGATTTTAGATCGGCATGTTCTTTTGTTGTTTTTTTTAAGCAAAACTGATAAACAAAATCTTCCGTAGCCTAGAAGTACCTTTAAGGAATATGAATGTTGTGCGTGCTTAGATATTTAATACACTTGTCGGTACATTGGGCCTGCTCATGTGAAGACGCTACAGTTTCACAAATAATGACTGTGATCATTGACATATAACCATGTTCGGTTCTGCATATGACCTCCACATAATTGATGCAACATGTAATTATTTACCGTATTTGTTACCGTCTCTTCATTTCAGCCGGATAGTGAAGAAGGCAATGAAATGGTGTTCTGCGACAAGTGTGATATATGCGTGCATCAGGTAATTCAAGCTTGTTTTTTTGGAATGGTTTAATGTGAGTCTGCTTCTTAACCCTATTCTAACTGGGATATTGGAGACCAAGTTTTTACTGGAGGGGGGTCAATTTGACCCCCACTTCAGATCTCGGCCGCCGATAGCGCGATCACCACAAAATTTTGCCTGAACATAGAGCCGGATGTCAACTACAAGATTACATGGTCATACAATAGAAAAATGTTGATTTCATATTTTTTTAATAAATTAATTATGCAAATTAATGCATGAAATCATATTTTCACCTATAACTCCATCAAAAAGACTGACGGATTAATCAATTTTTGCGTCAGAGTTCCTCAAGACACATCAAACAATTTTCTTGTTAAAAAA
Organism: Diadema setosum; assembly: GCF_964275005.1. Lineage (NCBI taxonomy): Eukaryota > Metazoa > Echinodermata > Echinoidea > Diadematoida > Diadematidae > Diadema > Diadema setosum. The sequence continues at coordinate 29,530,972 of NC_092695.1, forward strand.
TAGCGCAATCAAAATCATTTTCTTTTGGTTTTTTTTGTTTTGTTAATTTCTTATGTATTTTATTGTTTTTTCAATCTTTTGTTTTCTATTGTTTTTTTGCCAAAATTTGTTGGAGGCACTTTTTCAAGCTTATCTACATTAGAATTGATTTATTTCAATGGTTAAAAGTTGAAATAATCTAATTTATATCAATTAAACAAAAAAACACAGTTTGCATTGGATTTGCACACGAAATCATGAATTTGAGCGGTTTTCGGGTTGACATGCATATGCAAAACATTGCATAACTTCAGAACGGTGTACCCGGACGTTGCAAAATATGCAGGAGACTTCAATGAAAAAAGTCATGAAACGACGAGGCAAAATCTTTGCGCGTTGCGGAATCGTGGCGCAAAACGTCGAGGGGGGGTCAATTTGACCCCCCCAGTTAGAATAGGGTTAAAATATGTATTTTTAAACAAGCTCTTATGTCTGAAAGATGCATTTTTGAGACATGATATACTATAACATAAATATCTTTTGTTGTTTGCTCAATGGAAAAAATATAGACTCATGGAAAATTTCTTCTTTTCTACAACATCCCCATGAGTATATCAGGGATTTCATATAATTTTGAGATACTTTTTGTTATGGAGCAAGTTTGTAAATCTTAGGACCTTCTTGCATGTAAAGAAGTCTCATATTACTGGTATCTGACATCAGATCAAAGTTGCCTTCTATTCATTCCTATATAGCCCGTATTCAAAATCGGATCATGTGTGTACAATACACTACAAAACTACAAGTTCAATGTACACACATTTCTGGTTGCATGTGTTTTGTAGATGTAAACACACATATATGGTAGTGCTCTCATTCAAACTTGCTGGTATCACTATAAACCATTTAGTGTACATTCTGTTGTAGACTGTTGTTGATGTTAAAAAAACTTGCTGTTGGGAGAGTGTATTAACCTATTGCTCTCATCAACCTGATGGGTCCTGTACAAAATTCTATGGGAATTTGAGAATGTTGTAGGGAAGGGTTTAATAACAATATTACGTGTCCAATTGAATGAGTATTGATGTGACCTTCATTATGCAGGCATGCTATGGCATAGTGAAGGTGCCAGAAGGCAGCTGGATGTGTCGAACATGTGCGCTCGGAATTCAGCCTCCATGTATTCTCTGCGGCATCAAGGGGGGCGCCATGAAGAGCACGCGGTAAGGCTGCTAGTCCCACTCATGGACTTTTGTGGGGGGGGGGGGGGGCGTATGATTTTGCTTGTATCACCAATGGAACACCCAATTAAACCTGGCTGTGCTAGTCCCAATCCTAAGATAAAGAGTTTCAGACGTTTTTAGTGTACAAATTGCTGCAGTACTATTAGCATAAAGTGTGCAAATGATAAGGATCTCTCTGAACTACAATGTTTAAATTCATACATGCAAAATAGTGAAATTTGTTCCCCCCCCCCCAAAAAAAAAAAAAATAATAATAATAATGATAATAATAATAATATTCCTGAGCGAATAAATGAATAAAACGAGACTGATGCTTGACAGTCCATAAATGTAAGGACCAAGTTAACTCCCTGATTGTGATTCAAGCCAGTTTTACAGATTAGATGGCTTTTGAGAACTGCATCGTATGAATATACAACAATAGCAGCAACTTTATGTGATTCATCAGTCGTGCCAATGTAGTGTTGTAAGTGCATTTAGGCAAAGAGTGTCTCAGTTTCTTTAGGTTAGAGCTTCCTGAAATCAAATGTGTATACAGTTCATGGTCAAACTCTTTCACTGGCCAGAGATGTGGCATTTCACTGACAAAATTTCATGTCCTGTGTAGTGAATTAACCTTCACTCATTTGGTACAATGAATTGCCACTAGATTTGATTGGTGTTTGTCATTTTCTTTGTCAAATCTGTCAAGATGTGTTGAGTATATGTTACACTGTATTGACGTATGTGCAATTTTAGAGATATCCTCTACATTCGGGTCCTGCAGACAATCTTGATTTGTTATTGCCTGTTCACGTCTTCACAATTTTTCATGGACTGAAATGATTCAGTCTTAAGAAGATGCATTCCATAGTTGTTTGCCTGTTTTGTTGTGTTTGTTTTTTGTGTTTGCTTGCTTGCTTTGTTGATGTACAAGTTGACACTTGTCTTTCTCTGTTCCATTGATCATAACAGGAGTGGCACAAAGTGGGCCCATGTCAGCTGTGCCCTGTGGGTCCCGGAAGTCAGCATAGGATGCGTAGAGCGGATGGAACCTATTACGAAGATATCGCAAATACCTGTAAGTCTGTCTTGCGCTTTAACTGTTTGAATGGTGTGATTCTGTGACTGAAATTGATGAGAGAAGTACTCTTTTTATATCATTGAAGTGGTCATATATTCCATGTAAGTAGCACACATTGAGTAACGACACATTTCCAAAAATGTGATTTTTTTTTTTTTGACCAGTATTACTTGATGTTCAACATTAAGTGCAAGATTTACCTTTCTTCACAAGTGGAAAAATCATGTTCATTGCATGCATGTGGCTATTTTCAGTGTCAGCTATCATGTTACAGATATTTATGCATTACAATGTTAGCACTACTCGTCTTCAGCACTGGTAACTATTTGTTTCATCCGTGCACAGTTTCGATACATTGTACCGCTAATGGAAAAAATGACACTGTTTTATACCTTTCTGTCTCAGGCAAGTCGATGGGCTCTTATATGCAACATATGCAGAGTGAGAACAGGGGCATGCATACAGTGTTCAGTAAGTATAAAACTACATTTTCATTCCAGATGAGGATTCAAGTTGATAAAGAAAATTTTATGACAATCCTGATACACAGAGATAAACCATGCACTGAGAAGCTCCAGTTGAAATTATAGATGAGCAAAGGTGGCAGGAATAGTATTCTTTTCTGAGGGGCACAGTCCTGAAGAAGACATTGCTAATTCTGTCACTGATGAATATAAAATTTCACCAGTTGTTTGAAACAGTTCATGACATATTTGTTTTCTATTCGTCTAATGAGTCTTGAAAGGATAGTAAAATTGTTATAAAAATGTGTGCATTGCCAGTATATTGCATTGCAGGTGATTAGTGTGCGGTGGTGGATGTAATCAACACATTGGTCAATGAAGCTGTTACCGATAGCACGTTACACGCCATCCATGAAAAAGCATTGATCGATCTCATATGTAAGCATTTATTTGTCTTGTGAAAAATTAGCCACTCTGATACCTTTATATCAGATATGATATGCCAACAGCCATGTAAACAACCATGAAAACGATACTTGTGTGTTTGAAGGTGAAAACCTGTAAGACTGCGTACCATGTGACCTGTGGCTTTGAGAATGGACTTGAGATGAAGACATTCCTGGACGATGAGGCTGATGTCAGGTTTAGGGTGAGTCTTGCTCTTTGATTATTGGCGCAAAGGCCTTTTGAGATTGTATCCATCGCGTTTTCGAAAAAAGCACTGGCAATCATTTACCAGTCACCTGTATGAGCATCGAATTTCACCACAAGCAGAATTACATCCCAGCATTTTTCAAGTTTGTCCCTTGCTTCAGAGCTTTTGTGGTTATGAAACTTTCACAAATTTCGTGAGGAGCCAAGATTTGCGAAGATAAATGCACACCAAAATTTTTGTTGACACACTGCACATTTGTACAGTACAAGCTCAGGCTGAGCATTTTACAGTCAACTATTAGTATGTGTACTTGTGCGCCAAGTGTGCATCAAGTTTTGTTGTGTGTTTTGTATCAACTAGCAGTGTGTATTCAACAAATCCTGGATTGTACAAGTAGTATGCTCGTAATTTTTTCATGGTCGGCAATTTGTGAAAGTTTCACGGAAAAAGGCCATTGGCTCCAATTCACAAATGTTTCTGGTTTTACCATACCTATGCTTAGGGAGGGCTTTTCACAGTACACAGTTTGATATTGAATTCTAATAGCTGCCTGAGCATGCCAAGAGGTGATTTTATGGCGTTATGCTTGATTCGATTTGATTTGATTCATTCTCTGTATGCCATTTTATTAACAAGTACATCAATTCTTTGTAATTTCACTATCATTGTACAAAATAGTAATATGACTGTTTTCAACAATTATCTTTGTATCTGCAATATAATGCTATCTTAGTTTAAGTCTGAATAGTGTATAAACATAATATGCAGAAAGTGTTCAAATCTTTTTTTTTTTTCATTTTCCCCCCTGCAGTCCTACTGCCTGAAGCACACAAAGGCAAAGCGAGAAATGGACGGGTTCGATCCCAAGCTTGGCACTCCAGAGAAGGCTCATGGTACACCCAAGAAGGAGATGACGCAAGAGGAGAAGGCCAATGAAAGAGCGTTAAGGTAAGAGTCGTTGAGATTTCTTACTTTTTCTGGGGGGGGGGGGGGGATGAATTTAGATAAACGTCAGGGCATACTTGAACAAAATTGAACAATGCTCAAATCGTTAGAGAGTATGAAAGACTGTAAATGTATAGGTGTACTTTCTGATGGTTAGACTCAAAAAGAACCTTATGGCTGTGATGTTACATCTACAATATATTGATCAGTGCCTATGGTATTCGTAAAGGGATCTAGGGAACCATTCCTCTTGAATTTGTGTGGATGAAAAGACTGATGTGGCACACTGTGGAGAAGCATAGTTTCTTTGCTTTTAGCAGAATCATATACATGTACACAGAAATTGCCATTTGTGAAATGCCATCTGTATTAAAACAAATGAAGAGTTGTTTCCAAACAAAATTGCAGCTGCTAGACTGCAACATCAGTTTGGGTGTCTCCATGGACGTGTGTAGGAAAATGTTATAAAGGTCCAGGAACCACATCTGCATGGTTGTGTGCTGTATCAGTTTAGTGCTCATTGTGAGTGTTTCCTGAATCAGAGTTCAAAATTATCTTTCATTCGAATCCTGTGTAGTTCACATGTTGTTGTTTTTGCAAAATTTTTGCCTCCCCTATTTGATAAATTTATATCCGATTCTGAAATTGGCAACACATTTTAGAAGATAGAAAGTTTTTGTTTCTTAAGTTGGCAATACCTCCTAAATGGATTTCTTATTTTGTTCAGATTGAATGAATTTGACCAGCTCATCTAATCTCTGTCTAATATAAGTTGTGCAGAGATACTCTGCAGTACCAATTTAGTGGTGTCAAAATGATGATTTCTGCAGTCAAATTCCCCAAGGTCTTGTTGACTTATACCATGCCTCCCACTCCTTGCAAACAGAATTCAGGTTGTCACGGAGGAGTTCTACCGGTACGCCAAGATGAAGGAAGTTGCAGCTGCACTCAACATGAAGGACGACATCGACACTGTCGACATGGTCTATGAATACTGGAAACTCAAGAGGAAGGTATGTGTGATCTGGTGTTTCCAGTCAGTCAACTCACCAGCTCGCTAACTGCGTGTGTCAAGTATTGACATGTAGTCCGACGTATACAATTCCATGTTGAAGCATCACGGCCCCATTTAATAATATACATAGAACACACAGTGATTACAGCTACAAGAGCAAAAGCAGAGCAAGAAAGGTGACCTTTGAGCATTTAGTTTGTAATTATTCTGACTCGCAATGATCACATGTGCAGTTGTAAAAAAGAGGAAGATATGGAATGATAGTCTCAGGAGAATGAACAGCAGTTTGAAAAAATGTTTCCTTGATAGAATGCCCAAGTGATTGCAGAATGCTCCCATGAGATGTCCTCTGTACTGTATCCTGGAAATTCTGGCAAAAGTATTGTACATGGCAAGTTTATGCGCTGTGTTCCTATACCAGTAAAGGTGCATACACTGTAAAAGTGGAAATATTTTGCGTTGTTGAAATTTTCGCGCATTTCGCACTACGAGAAACTTGCGCAAAAATAAAAGCACATGAATATTTTTGCTTGCCATATGTTCCAGTTGTTGATGTCTTGATTCCGCGGAATTAGAAACCCGCAAAACTCTTCTTACCCGGCCAAGCGCAAAAAATTAGATATGCGATAATATCCAGTTTTACAGTACAGATCGTTTGTCTTACAATACAAGAGCAAATTTAATGATGCTTGAAAACAATCTCATTTGTGTCACAGGTTTGATATATCAGAGAGCAAAGAGCCGTTCTGCAATGGTTTTGATGCACTTTGAAATTCGCCGTATTCATTGGTGGCACATGTAGCCTGTATGACTTCATGGTTATTAACCTTCTCCTGTCTCTTTGGTCCCATACATGTACCTTGTCACTGCAGTCTGGTCACAATCGACCTCTGGTGACCCCTACCAAGGAAGTAGGGAGTCTGGGTTCCAACGAGGAGTACAACCTCACTGCCAGGATGAAGATGTTTGTACACCTCAGGCAGGACCTGGAGAGGGTGAGTACAAGTACTGTAAAACGAAGAATGTTCGCCTGCAGTTTAATTTTGCAAATTTCGTGAGAGCCATGATTCACAAAATTAAAATGCACATTAAAGTTCTTGTCTAAACTATACACATTGAATGTTAGAATCAACTCACGAAAATGTCATGCCGCAAAAAAGGCATCGGCTCCAATTCGTGAAAATTTCATGCCGCAAAAAATATCGTGTTTTACAGTACTCAACGGGAATTGGATCGTCAGATGAGCGAGATACTTTGGTCTTATTCATGTTTGGCGACTCAAGTGTTGCTTGGTTATACTGTCAACCTTACCCAAGTCAAATCTATTTGGACTGAAGAAAAAGCTTCGACTTGGAGAAAAGTTGGCTTATGAGGGATTGAAATCAATAGAATATAAAGAGAAGAGGACTTTAAAAAAAAACCTTCGACTTCAGCAATTATTCGACTCATGCGAGGTCGACTTAAGTAAGGTTGACTGTATTTGTTTCTGAATGCTCAGTCCTCCCAAGTAGAAATAGTGATTGTTCGCTGCAATGCTCTACAGAGACCAACATTGATGGTTCTGCCGAATGGATGAGTGTTTGATTATTATTAACCAAAGTGTAGTATGGCTGCATTCTCATGTTCAGGGTTGCATGATTTGATCGGAGTTGCAAAAAGATCGATAGCACTTTTCAGTAGCAAGATATTTCAATGAGGAATGACCAGTATATGTCTTGCTGATAACTGTCAAGTCTACTCTATGCACCATATATTTGGTGATTTCACGAATCAAGACTTCCCCAAAATTTTGTGAGTGGATAAATTCTTGATCATGGAGTACAGTTATGGATGGAGAAATGTACACTTGCACATGGCATTCGTGTTGGGATCAGAATTAAAATTTTCCATGTGTTATAAACTTTGCAAATTCACCTGACTCTCGAAATTCCCCAAAATGAAAACTCCATGAATTATATTGTGTATACAGTATTATGTTGTTTGTATCTCTCTCTCTCTCTCTTTTTTTTTTTTTTTTTTTTGGTCAGGAATGCAGAAATAACAGTTAATGCTGTGATTATTCATTGAAATCTGTGACAGATACACCATTTATGTGTGATATTTGTGCATTCTTAGTGTTTACACTCCTCTCTTACGGGCATTGTTGGTCCACAGGTACGGAATCTGTGTTACATGGTGCAGAGGAGAGAAAAGCTGAGCCGGCAGCTCGGCATCCTCAGCCAGAGTGTATTCCGCAAACAGTGCGACATGTACTCTGCCGGCAAGGAGAAGTTCTCTGAAAAGGACTTGGCCTGGGCGATACGCATCGGGAAGTTTGCCCCCTTCCTGCACGCGTTTGAGGAGGGGGCCAGCGATGCCAGCCCAAACAAATGTGAGAACACCAAGAGTGATAAGGAGAGTATGGCAATTGATGAAAAGAGGACGATTGAAACGCCCACTGAGGAGGCGACTGCAATATCGAACTCTCATGAGTTGCAGGAAGCGGAGAAGGAGGAGGAAGAGGTGGAACGAAGGGAGAGTGCAAAGGAAAGTGATGAGGAAACTGAGCGAGGGAGCGAAAAAGAGCCAGAGGAGGAGAAACCGTCAAAACAGGCTGATACCGAGGTGAAGGTTGAGGAAGTAGAAAAGATGGAGGAGTCGGAGGAGGCAGATGAAATTGTGCAACTGTCAGAAGACACTGCGAGTGAAACCAACAAACCTAGCGTAAAGTTAGAGCAGATGGAGGAGGAGGAGGAGGTGGTGGAGGAGGAAGAGGAGGAGGAGAACATCCGCCAAGTCAGTCCCCCTCGGAGTCGTGAATCCTCTGTGAGTTGTGACAGGTGCATCTCACCACTGAGTGCTGATGCTGACGAGTCTGAGGTAGCAGATGACTCGGAGCACGAGGATGCGATTAAAGCGAAAGCCACTCGCACCCCTCCGCCAGAGGCATTGCAGCCTGAGGATGTGAGTGAGGGTGAATTACCAAGGACACCGTTAACGAGAAACACTTCTAAACATGAAGCAGCGTCCGATGCTGCTGAATCGACCGCAGTGACTCGTGTTGACACACCTGTGGAGACTCCCAGTGTATCTCCCATCATGGAGGTTCTTGAAACAAAGCCCGTCCTTAGCGAGGAGCAGGAGTCGCGGCCGCCGGACAGACCCTCGCTCAAGCGCAAGATTTCACTGAAGGCCATACGGGAGGCTGAAATGCAAAAGAACGGGAAGTACTCGCCCAAGAAGCGAAAGCGTGACTCGCATCACAGAAAGTCAAAGTACAGGAATAGGAGTGACAGCGATGAACTGAGTGACCAACCAGTGTACAGTATTGTAAGGACTCCCACCCGAGACTCTCCAAGTAAGATCTCGATTAAGATTCACAGCCCCACCAAGATCACTCCACGAAAGCTGCAAATGGATCAGCAGGAGACAAAAATTCGCGAGCGGGTCTTGTCCATGAGCTCGCCTCGTGGCAGCTTGAAAAGCTACCGCATCCCCAAGAAGAAGCCAGTCATTTCCGGCGCCTTGTCCAATGGCCCTCCGAAAAAGGAGGACCCAGAGGCACCCAAAGTGGACCCCTTCGAATTCATCGATGAGCTGGAAGAGCCCGTACATAAGCCAGAGACGAGAAGCCGACGAAAGCTTATTGAGGATGAGCTGGACAGCGAGAGCAGCTGCAGCGAGCGCCAGTTTGAAAACATTGATGGGGAGGTCAGCATGTGCGTGCCTGGCCGCGAGTCCCCATTCAAAGGGGGTGGGGAGGAAAATGTGACTCCGGCCAGCTTCAAGGCCAGGACCAACAATGCCAAGGAGGAGCGTTTGGGCAAGAAGCGCAACTTGGGGTCGAGGATACGAGATGCAACCGTGCGGTTCCTAAGCTCCACCATCAACCTTTAACAGGAGGCAGCAGATGGGCCCTTGTCCAGGGATCACCTCAACAGCTCAGGCTTCTGTAGACAAGACCAAACACAAGAATTCTTGCACTTGCAGCTGCTAGTTTCTGTCATTATCATTATCAGAACTATTTAAACAGGGTGTTTCTGGTAGCAAGCATGTTGATAAGCAGTGGCCAGGTTAGTGATACCATGTGTCAGAACAAATTTGAATTGCACATATTCGAAATGAAGAAGGTCGAATTAATGAGGATTAACGGCAGAGACCCCACAGTATTCATTCTGGGTAGCATGTGTTTAGTTTGATATTGCTTTTTAATTACAATTTCTGGCTGAACATGCCAGCTTCAGCAGAAAAGGAATGTCATGAGAACCTAAGTTGAGTGTGCTAGAACAAGAAATGCAATCCATGGCAGAGAAAATTTTTGGTAATGTTCTCCGTCTCTCTGCGACTGTGCCTGTTGGTCCCTGTCTTAACCCTATATAGTTGTTTGTTGTACTCAATTGTTAACCAGGCGTAACAATGTGTCTCAATCCAACAGGAAAGCCATGGTAACACAGTAGGGATTAAAGGAGGATTAGGTTATCTGTATACAGGGGCGATTAATTATCTAATATCTTTTCCAGTCCTTGAGATCACACCAGCGGATGTGCCAATTGACCCAACAACAGTTTGACTGGTTCCATTAGGCAACCCGAGTAAAAGACCTGGAATCAATAGTGACAAATAAGTACAGTGTTTTGGTAGCGGAAGAACGGTATCTTCACGTTGGAGATAGCTGTATGACACCTATTAGATAGTTCATGCTGTATCTTGTGCGCAGCTGCCATTGCAGTCAATGCATTGTTAATTCTGTAGTGTTAAGTTGCTTCTTAAGACAAGTGATTTGGATTGGCACTCTGAGCCTCTTGTACATTGTTTTCCCTTGAATTTGGACATTTCTGTGTGTACTTTTTGCTGTCAAGCGAAAAAAATGTGACAACAAAAACCAACATACCTCAGTGACATGTCACATATCCTGATGTTGCAAAGTGCTATATGCTGCTTCGAATGTCAATGGTATGACTCAAAGTAATGCTGTCCTAGTTTTTCTTCTTTCCATCTCTCTCTCTCCCATATACATATATATACACCATAACTGAAATGAATAGATCGAGGGGTAAAGATTGGTGTGTACCTTCCTGAAATGGGTATTTCATGGTGATGGACTTATTATACACAGTATCAGTTAGGTACTGCTTCATAGAATTTGCAGCGATAGAGTACATGTATGACTATATGGAGTGACATGCTTTCTCATAACAGTTTCTTTTCTTTTGGGGGAGGGGGAGGGGGGCTGGGATAGAATGAGGGGAAGAATTGACCATATCTTACATGATAAGATGCATCGGAAGTTAGTCTAATGCAATTAAGAGAACAGAGTCATATCATTATCTTCACAGTTGGTCCCATGCATAGATAATGCTGTCAGTAGCCTTCCCCTGACCATTTTTACCAGTACTGGAATGCATTGCATTCGCCTAGACACCCTTAGGTGTACCCAATTCTTGATCAACCAGTATGTTTTTTTTCCTCAACACAGGTATGTTGCTCATTGCAGAGTTTCAAAGCCTTGCTAATTCTGCAGCAGTTGCTCTGAAAAGCATTAATACACAAAAATCTGTTTGATTGCCCCTTGGAACCTGCCCAATTTTTTTATGTATGAATGTTGTCAGCCACGTCATTGGGCACAGCACTGCAGGCTTTTCAACAACAAAAAAAAAGCAAGTAAAAAAAAAAAATTAAGTTGGGAATTATCGATCAAGCAACCACAATACCAACATTTTGGCACACTTTGCTTTGTGTGTTGACTCCTTTCAGGGTTCATGCAGGTCATGGAAAACCTGGAAGGTCATGGAATTTGACCTAGTCTTTTTCCAGGCCTTGAAAGTCATGAAAAACTGATACATGTATTTCCATCAAAAGGTCATGGAAAGTCATGGAATTGCGAAAATTATAGAGGTTTATCTGTTGCTTGTGTGAGATGTGTAATGTATTCCCTAAGTTGCTTCGCTTTGATTTGAGATCAAATTTTCAGTCTAATGTGTTTTGAAAAAAATGTGTGAAAGTCATGGAAAGGTCGTAGAAAGTTATGGAATTTAATTCATGAAAAATAGTATGAACCCTGCCTTTGGTTACATGCATTTTTAAGATGGTAAGAATTGAAGAATACTATGAGTTCTTGCATCAATGAATTTTTTGTCATTTCCTTTCTTCTATTGTTTTTCGTCTCTCCCTGGAAAACGTAGATATTGGATGTAACATCTCTATATCGTTGAGTATCATTCAAAATCCATTTCAGCATTCTAAATGATGCATAGGGAATGGAGATGTGTTACGCTCATTACGAGATGGAATGTTTTCATGTGCCCAAAACTAAGCATCGAAGAGAATTGGAAATGTGTTGGAACTGTAATGACATGTGTGATTGCTTCAGACCTTCAAGAGCAAGTGTCCTCAACTGTGACCCGATTTATGTTTTGATCTCTCAACACAGTTTTATCCTCGAGAATCAATTTGCCCTTCTTGTCTTCTCTGCACTTTTCACTCAAGAATTTTGATGCATTTTTCGGCTGGTCCGGATAACACGTACACCTACACTGTAGTATAGTGCACTATGAAATTGATCAGCTTTAGTCAAATCGTTCTTTGCCTCTTTTGTTTTCCTCAGCGGTGCCCTTTGACTTATCAATTCATCATTCTACCATTAAACCAATGAGTAGATAACATTCCATCTGGAAATCTACAGGATGTACTCAGATACGTGCATACTTTGTTGCCAAGAGTTTCTATGTACCATAAGTACATAGGGACATTCTAGTACTGTAGTATCGAGGTCAGATTTAAAAAAAAAAAAAAAAAAAAAATGGTGGAGAGATCAGTAATAGCCCTCTTTACCATACAGTTGTTGCAGAAAGGTGTAATTTGAAGTACGATATTGAAATGAACTGCAACTCATGAAAATATTACGATACTAGTGCTAAGGTGAACTAGATATCTTTGACAACAGTGATGTTTTGTTTAAAAAAAGAAAGAAAAAAATAGCTGCGGTAGGAGTCTGTCAAGCAGTCCTACTCACCGATGCCAAATCCTACAGCAAGATATATGTGCCATCTGTACACCTGGTGTTTTAGTTGCTTTTATTTCAAAGTTAGACGTCAGAGCATTTCAAAGGCAGGAAAATTGAAAGGCTTTAAAATGTTTCTCAGATTTCTTCACCATTGATAACAATTGCCTATGAAGCTATAGAGAAGCAGATTTGTTCAGCTTGTTGTGTTGCCTATTTGATATGGGATATAGTGATTATTCAGTGAACTATGGGCTGTGTCAGAATGTCTGAATGTGTTGGGCAGTGCCTGGCTCGCCCTGTGGATTCTTGGGCATGGTATCCAGATGTTGACATCTATCCCGTCCTGTTAGGACAATAGCATATGTTACCCTTTGGAAAAGAGTGGTGTTTTAATTCTGTAAAAGTGGAAATTTTCGCACATTTTGCGCGATAAGGAACTAGCATGAAAGTAAAAGCGGTACAGTTGCTTTTTGTCTTTGTTCGTTTTGTTTTGTTTGTTTTTTTTTTTGCTTGCTTGTTATATATAATAATGATTTATGTTTTGATTCCATGGAATTACAAATGTGAAATTCATATACCCAGCTGAGTGCAAAAAAAAAAAAAAATCACTCTAAAATTTCCACTTTTACAGTACCGTAAGGTAATGGAATGACTCTGTGAAACTGGTATGGTGAACTTCAAAAGGTACTTCACATTATAGACTATGCAGGTGCCATTGCGAGGAAAAGCGTTTGCATGTTGTTGCAAAGGAGACGTTACGGATATGCGATATTGTGTGCCTAAAAACGCTAGTAGATATATCAGTTTATCAATTGAGCAAGACAGATGTGAGAATGTCAGGAGGAAGAGAGAGAATGTCTGGTAAATGGGAGCGCGGCCATGGGGGGGGGGGGGTGGGAAGCGCACCCGCTTGTCAGCAGTTAGTTGCCGAAATGGTGAAATGGTTGCTTGTTGCAACCGGTTCTTGTCGTTTCTGTCCTAATTGTGCATAGTCCGAGGATGTTGCTGCCTTTGTGCTGCCAGCACCTTAAACCTGTTCTTGTGTGTAGCATTCGGTAGGTGTTATTGTTTCTTTCTTTGTTGCCTATCTTGAGGGGGGTTAGCTCACCTGAGCCAAAGGCTCAAGTGAGCCATTAGCAATCAATCATTGTCCTGCATGCATCATGCATTCTCTGTCGTGCATCTTGCACAAACTTTTTACAATTTCATCTTCTTCTTGAAAATCGAAGAATCTTCTTCTCTAGAACCAGGAGTGATAGAGCTAAACTAATATGGCTAAGTTGATCGGTGAATGTAGATCCAAGTTTGTTCATGGCAGCTCTGAGGCCAACATGGGGGCAATTTTCACATTTTCATGTCACTTGTGAAAACATACGGTTAAATTTATAACCAAACATAACAGGTGTTATAATTATTTTCTAAAGATGATAGAGTATTTCATATTTGTATGAATGAGCACCATGCCCCTGCCTCAGACCATGATGTTACCCTAGAGCACCAAAATGGAGATTTAAAAAAAAAGAAAAGAAAATGCATTTAAAACCAGAAATGCTCCGAGTAAATACAGTAGTGAGTGCACTATGACACATCCAGGGGTGGCCCCGTTGAGGCCAGGACCAAACTAGTGGCCAGATTTCATACTTTGATCAATCTTCCTTTTGAAAATGACTGTTTCAATTTTCTACAAGTTTAGCAGTTACCACCAGTGTGATAGAATATACAAATGGACACCATGCCCCTTTGGAAGCTATATTCTTCTTAGGTTATACATGTAGTATGTAAGAGTGTGTGGAGTTGTGATACTCGTGTGAGTGTCAGACCCCCAAGGTCTCTTGTTGGATGTTTTGTTCTGTTATGTTTGTTAACTGGATGCTGGCTTATCCAGGATTTCTTTCTTTTTTTTTTCATTTTTATTTTATTTTTTTTTTATTTGCAATGGCATTACTTTCCATAAGAAGGCAGCCTGCTTTTCCTCGAATCATATCATTATTTGCAATGGTATCAATTTCCAGTAGAAGACAAGCTGTTCTTGAATTTTTTTTTTCCAAGAAAAGTGCATAGCAGTTGCCAGCAAAAATGTGATTTCAGTTCCTATGTAGAATGTACATGTTCCTTCTCATTCATGTCCCTCATCAAAAAGGAAAAAAAAAAGTATATTCTGTTACATTGGAATCAAACCACATTTTGTTTTGAACTTCTAATCATTCTTTTAATTTGAAATGGAAAGAAGTAATAAGAAAGTCAAGCTATATGCACTATTTTCTTAAAATTGTACATTCAGATTTTTTTTTTCTTTTTGTGAGAATAGTGTAAATAAAAAGTAAATGATGATATGGGAAACGATTTATCACAAATCTCTGCAAAAAACAAAAAACAAAAACAATGATGCTTGTTACTCAATTATGTATATGTAAATGTCTTCATTGTATATATATTTGCCTGTTATGTAAGATAATGTGTTAACAAACATCAAGTTGGAATAAATCAAAGCAAGAAAGTGATTGCCAAGTCAGATTTCTTGTTCATTTCAGATGACATACAATTTACACATCTTTTGAGTCCATTTGTGTCTGAAGTAATTTTTCCATCGTGAGATGTGTGCGTATGTGGTCAGCCTCCTTATATAAATCCATAAAAGTTGATCGTATCTATGAACACAAGATATCCCATTTTCTTTGCTCACTTTTCCACTAATAATTTATATTCTTTCTGGTCAGTTTATTCTGTCTTTATTTGTTACAAACTCAAAAAGCTGCATCACTTCGGTGATCCCTCGCATTTATCCCCAAGCTGAATTATCCTTCGGGTTTATGCCAGGTTCAAGTGTGTGCGTGTGTGTCACACACAAACACACTGCTATAGCTTCTGACCACCCGAGCATTGAGAATTAAGGGTTTCTGGGACGAACACTGCACTAGGGCTTTCTATAGCTCAGTCGGTAGAGCACCGGTCTAGCAATCCGGAGGTCTCGGGTTCGAATCCCGATGGAATCCCATTTTCTTTGCTCACTTTTCCACTAACACAAGATATTTGATACAATGAACATGGCGGTGTGTAGGACTTGAAGTCTGTAAACCTTTTCATAGTTCCACTTTGTGCACGAGCAGAAAAAGGTCATTTACCATAACAAGCATGACAGTTTGTAAATAGACCAGTCTGTAGTTCCGCTTTGCGCATGAGCAGAAAAAGGTCATTTGTGCCAACAGGCATTTTGGTTTGTTAATTCACTGAGATAAGCATCTGTGATGTGATGATTATTCATGTATCCTTATATTGATATAGATGGTGCTTGCCAGCACATCCACCTGACAGCAAGCCTGGTATTTGGCAATATCAAAAGAAAATGTTAATGCATTCAATACAAGACGATGAAATGAATGCCTCCTGAAAATATCAATTGGCCATTCCAGTCACCTGGTCTAAACGCAAGTTCATTCTTTCTTTGAATATGAATTCCATAAAATGTTACATCGGGCAAGCTTGTGCATTATGTTACTTTGAAAATGAGTGAAGTGCCTAACCAACTGAGAAAAAAAGAAAGGTCATTTGTACCAATAGGCATTTTCATATCAGCCCGATGTTTTGAAATAACGCGCTATTTTCTGACTTGGGAAATTGACCCGATCACGAAATAGCACGCTATTTGATAATGTGAATACAAATTAGCGCGCTAATTTTATCACTCTGATCGAGAAAATTTCTCGAGACCAACTCGGGAAATTTCCGAAATAGTGGGATAATTTGCGAACTATCGCGCTATTTGATAATGTGAAATCGCCTCAAGAAATTAGCGCGATGCATCCCATCATGCCTAGCGTGTGTGATGGCGATCACGAGGGTAATTTTTTTGAAAGCGCGCTCTACCGGTATACCCGACACTGTTTGCGCATGCTCAGGTGTCGAATTAGCTCTAAAAAAAAATTCGGGCTAATTCTCTTCGGGCTGATGTGAATAGGAAATAAAATAGCGCGCTAATTTGCGATCGCGAAAAATATCTCAAGCTTGGATTTTTATCGGGCTGATGTAAAAACGCCCATTGTGTACATGAGCTAATTATGAACTGGCTTATTCACTGAGATAAGCATCTGTGATGTAATGATTATTCATGTAATCCTCATGTACATAGAGCTTGCAAGCACATCCAGTTGATGGCAATGAAGAGTAAATGTTGTTAAATGCCTAGTATTTGGTAATGATGAAAGAAAAAAAAGTCTGTTGAATGCACTCAATGGAAATGGACACTTCCCAAAGTGTTTATTGTCTGACCTTTCTGGTCACCTGGTCTACGCAAGTTCCTCTTTGATTCAAACATGAAATCCACAAGTTGTTATGTCGGGGCAAGCTTGTGCACTATGTTGCTCTTAAATTGAGTGAAGTGCCGAACAAAATGAGAAGGAAAAAAAAAAGAAAGGTCACTTTCCGAAATGAGCACATGAGCTACATGTAATTACGAAATGGTGTACAATTGTATTCCAACTGGTGCATTGCTGTCAAAAAGGTCTAGGGTTTAAGGTTATCATGGCGATTTACCTGTGCCCGAGACTAAAGATACTCCAATCATTACCAATAACTATCCCTCCTTCATGTACACTGTACGCAAACATTTCTTCAGCTGTATTTCAGGTCATGGAAACAAATCATTCTTCTTCTTTGCATTCCATCCTGTGCCTCCTTCCACACCACATACTGTACTACTGGAAGCTCTCATATCTCGCCTCACTAAAACCATACCCCTGACCTTTGACCCTTCTCTCAGGTAGAAACAAAAATCACTTCAGAAAACTCATGGAGGTCATTGAATTTATTGGCCATCATATACAATGCATTTACACATTACAATGGTAATGTCTGTAGAAACCTTGTCTGCAGCTCATTTTGCCAGAACTGCCTGACATAATACAGTTTCATATAGAAGACATAAAATACATGTATTTAAAGTATGTTACAAATTCTTAACAGTGATTCATGTATGTCGTTCACGTGCACAAAGACATTTGGAGACGTCAGATGTTTACACAAAAATAAGACTTTTCTGACACTGTGTAGCCTTTTGCAAACACAGAGAACAATGGACTCGCACACACAGCGCGCGAGCTGCGAGAGGTCGCTCCCATCTGATCTCTGTGTGCGCGCAAGTCCATCGCCCGCTGCATGCGAGTGCATTGCGAGCCTTTTTGCAAAAGGCTACACGCTGTGTTGAGTATGGACAGCTGTAAGCGCCATCACATTGATTGATTAAAGAATATTGGCATACTAACTTGACAGCTAGCACCCACAACAAGCACACACACCTTTGCACATGCAGTCCTCAAATGGTAATGCACAAGTAACACGCACTCCTGTATATATTTCACCATCAATCTAATCTTGCGAGACCAAACCAATGGGTCTTTTCTTGCATCCCATTCCAAACGGAGCCAAAACAGGTCAATCTACATTTGACACGAGTTGAAATCTTCACTAATCCCTTTTACAGACATCAAACTTCTTCACCAATTTTACATGATTTCCTAACCAACCTACTCCTGAAAGGATCCTATGTACCCATTGTTCCCTGTGAATCTCTACCAAAAGGCTGCTAGCTCCTCTTGGCTTCTACTTCCTGCTCCTCACACCATACATAGTGAGTGGGACTATCCAATTCTACTCAGGGTTCCTGCACCCTGTACACAAATAAATTCCATGACTTTTAATGACTGTTCCATGTAAAATTCCAGAAATCCAGGACCCATTTTCGGACGGTAACTTCATGAAAACCAAGTGGTTAGTGTTAAATAAACGAAATGAAGTAGATAAGGACTATCAATTATTTCAAAGTAGCATCCATGTGAAGGCGACAGTGTGTCTACCACCCCCAACACTGTCCGTAGTGAACAAGTTTATGGTCCGATTTTATTCGATGAAATGATTTCTTTTAAAACAAAGTTTAAAATGCAAAAAAAAAGAACATCACTAAAAGGCAAAAAGTATACAAATTTATAAATTTCCATGACTTTTCCATGACTTTTCCATGACATATCTACAATATTCCCTTTTCCGTGACTTTTCCAGTTTTTCCATGACTGCAGGAACCCTGTCCACTACAAATTAGCATACTACATGATTGTACATTTCAACCTCATGTAACAGGCAAGCCAGTAAAGGACAACCATCAACTACTGATCATTCTGTAATTGTGCTAACCCTGGAGTAATTAGACAATAACAACAAGAAAGAAAACACACTGTAAAACGACAGGTTGTTCAAACAGTAAGACATGGCATAGCGATATGAGTCGGGGAAAGCTTTCGGTAAATGAAGTACATTTGATGCTGAGGGCAAGTAACTCTTCAAGAGGGGCAAACAATACTGGCAACACTATACATAGCAGACAGGACCATGGTGATTACCCCAAGGTAAGTGTCAAAAAAACAACAACAAACAAAACAAAACACTTCTTTGGAGGTGTTCTCCCCTACCCCCTTCCCAACTGATCAGCTGTAAGTCAGATATTCTAAGAACTTGCAATATCCCACACAGCACACCACAAAGTGTTGACAATTTAATGCTACATATAAATCTAGAGTCTGACTTTGTATTTGCACTCATCCTCTGTATAAAGCAACAACTTTCCCTCAGAAACAAATGAAAAACAAAACAAACGAACAACGAAATGAAATTGACCGCTCTCTCCAAATTCCACACAAAAAGATCGAGGAGAGCCAGATTGCAAGCATCAGTGCATAGAGTCATCATTGTGCGCTGGGTAGAAATTCCCTGGCACTGGCAAAATGTAGTACACGTATCATTCACTACCTAATTCCGCAGCAGACGACGGCAATCATCATATCTCAAATGAAGTGATATTAAGGCCTTGAAAAGTCCAAATTCACTTCAGGTTCCATCTTTATAAACTCTTTTGGCTCACCCTGATACTAGTAACACTTTCCAGAAAAAAAAAAAAATGTATATTTTTTAGTAATATGGCAGAGAATGGAACATGGCATTTACGGCTGAATGCAACCATGTACATAAACACATACAATGACACAGTCAACCTTGCTTAAGTCAACCTCGCAATCACCCAAGTTGAAGGTCTTTTCAAGGCCTCTTCTCTTTATATTCCTTTGATTTTAATCCCTCATACATGGACTTTTCTCTAAGTCGAAGCTACTTCTTCAGTCCAAATAGATTTGATTTAGGAAATGTTGACTGTAAATTGTAGCTATTGTGCATACATTCAAATTGCTCCTACCTTTTTTTTTCTCACACACGAAGTGAAGCACAGTTTGAATAGAATGCAGTAAACTGTTGGCACATTATATGAATAGGATCATTAGGTGAGCAAAAGAGGCGAGACCATAATTATCCGGGCTGTCCCATGGCAAAATTCTGGGAATGTTCAAAAAATATCTCATAAATACTTATCCGCTTTGCACAAACTTGTACAGCACGTTCTCATTTTTACAATGTTTTATATGCCAATTTCCATTTCTGCAACACATTTTAGTCACGGGTACGCACTACCAACAACAACAACAACATTTTTCATTGGAGAAGTTGACCTCGCTTGGATTAAACTTGCCCAGGTCAAAGAAAGGGTTAGATGCATGCACACTACTATAAAGTGAAAGAAAGCAATCCAAAATGCAGCAGGCATATTTATGGCATGTCAAGTAGAAATATAATCTATCTTTACAAGGTTTGAGTCATACACTGCAGTTTATATGTGTTTATATCTTCTTCTATCCATGCATATGCCAATTTACTGCCCAAAGTCTGTTGTTAGTGCATCCCAGGCCATTTGGCTATTACCACAGTTCTGAAAAAAGGTGGACATTTTTGCGCATTTCTTGCGACTAGAAACTAGCATTGAGATGAAAGCACATGAATATGTTTGCTTGTTTCATGTAACAGTATTTCATATTTTATTTTGCAAAATTAGAAACATGCAATATGATCATTTGACCTACCTGAGCACAAAAGACAACTCGTGCAAAAAAATTTCCACTTTTACAGTATTGCATTTCTAACCTCTTGGAAAAGAGGTGTGAGACCACACACTCTGTACAAACGTGCCATAAACCAACTGTGAAGAAAGAGGACCTTCAAAAGCTCGCAATTGACACAGGGATGTGCAAAGCCTTAGCCTTGGCTGCTGAAGTATATGGATGGGAACCTGTTAACAATCTTACGACTGTCATTTCAAAGAGCAAAGGGATTGTCAGCAAAAAGTCAGCCGTGGTCCTGACAGTGTTAAGCCCCCCTAATTATAACACATGAGACCTTTTTCATCCATTCTACAAATGGGGTGTAATACTAACTAGTGATGAGATTTCATTCACAAATCTCCAATTGGCAATTAAGGAGCAAGGAGGGGGGGGGGGTGGGTCTTAATACCTCAATCTTTTTCATGTGTTTTTCCCAAATTAATTGCGTTTTTTATAACATGTTTCTTTTCTTTTCTTTACTTTTTTTTTTGGGGGGGGGGTACTTTGCTGATTTAATTCACTTGTTCACTGCTGATTGCTCAATGGTGAAGTAGAGAGTACCTTGGATTTTGTGTAACAGCTGGAATTTATTTCACTCTGTTGATAAGCTACATTAAATTCCTTCAAGGCCTTTACAAGATTCAGACTGAACTTGCTGCAGAATTTTTGTTGTGGCTGTGCTAAGCACAATGCGAAAAAAAAAAATATAATAATGACAGCGAGAATTTTATTTTCAAGTGTTTCAGAAGCACTTACACACTTATTGTGTATATGAAGAGAGGAGAAGTTTACAACGTGTAGAGAGTTATCCAATTAATTGCATTTTATAGATTGACCTGTGAGGCATGTAATGTAAGCAAAGTTTTCTATCACAGTAATCTTCAGTGCACCCTATCTTGCTTAAATCACACTCCTTGAAATACTATTATCATCATGGCAGTGTGGGTATAGAAATATTTCATTTTATCTGGCTGACTAAGTAAAGAGCACCCTAGGTGTAGCATCAGCAAGAAAGATTCATAGCAGGTGGCTGGTGTTGCTACAAAGTGTAGTTCATGCGAGTCGAGGTGTGTTCGGAAAGATGCAATACAATTTGACGTGCAATGAGACATTGTTTCTTTTAAATCTTATCGATTTATCCAAGCTTACAAATAAACATCTAATCTTGACCTTCCAGCCTGCTGAGATGCCGCATAAGCAAAGCAAACTGGCCAAAAGCTGTATGATTGCTTGTAAATGTGAGCTGGTTATATGACAAGGCATGCACATACCATTTCATTATTGCAGCAACCATTGGACATCAATTTTTTTTTTTAAAAAAAACACAAACTATTAATAAGAAATGAAATGGCAAATTTCTGTCTCTGCGTTCTTGTCTTTGTGCGAAAAACGACTGGGCCCCCGAGAGTGGCTCGTCTTCTTCACGCAAGAAGGCCCAATCTCAGAAACATGTTGCTAAACACATGCTGGAGCATGCATCCATCAGGGCAGGGGCAGTGGCACCGACTCTCCCCGACTCACGACTCATCGGGGGAGAAGAAGAGAGCCGACAGGGCAAAGACCAAGAAGACCACACCTCCAGTCAGCGTCACTACAAGGGAGAGTGCAAAATACACACAAAAATTACAGTTACAGCTAAGGGGATGGGGTACCTACAACATGGCTCGATATCAGCAGTGGCCCTGGGCCACTAAAGATCATGTCAGGCCACCAAATTTCCAAAAAGTTTATCTTTCCGTGACCCAATTGGGCAGCTGCAAATCAAAATAAATGTTCATATTTCATTTTCTTTCAGGCAGCGACATTTCTTTTTCACACCACCAATATTTCAAATTCCAAGATTTTAGGGCCATCAGAGGAAAAAGTTAGTGTCAAGCCTCATCTACAAGCGCAGCAATATATTTTTCAGGAAAATTACAATGAGCTGCCTTTTCTCCCACGACAAGCTACATAGCAAAGGAAGATGCAGTCAAAATTCTGTGCAGTTTTATACAAAAATATCATGAGATATTTATCATAGATTTTGGAAGGAGGAAATATCATTACACTCATCTCCTGTTGAAGGTCACAATGCAGATTTATTTCTCTTGAATGCTTTTCTCGTCTGTAAGGGCCAATTGGTTTGTTAAACAAATTCTAGAACTGGTTGTCCTCAATAAACTATCAACAGTTTGTTTTCTTACCGTCTACATTTGAAACAAAACAAATCATGAATACCGGAAAATGAGAGCGATTTCCGTCTGCCATCTATAGTAGCAACTACACGACACAAGATGTCAATTGTAATTCTCGAGCAGAAAGTCTAAGCAGGTCAAGCTGGACTCCATACCTGTTCTGGCTGATATCCTTTGAGCCACCATTCTCCCACCGATCACAGCTAAGCCTGTACAGAATGCATGACCCAGTGTCCCCCCTATTGTCACTCCTAGCACGTTCTGCGTGAGGAAAAAGTGAAAGAAGTGCGGGGTATATATTTAATCTTGGAGAGATACTGTAAAACATGATATTTTCAGGGCATGAAATTTCCTCGAATTGGAGCCCACGGCCTTTTTCACAGCATGAAATTTTCATAAAGTGCCTCTGGCATTCAGTGCATATAGTGCAGACAAGACGTACCTTTCACATGCATTTTAATTTCGCAAATCTTGGCTGTCACAAAACTCATGAAATTAAAACGCACGCGAACATTCCTCTTTTAACAGTAGAGAGAGAAAGCTTGAAAATTTGCATATTCTCATACATTCACAAAATAAAAGCCATGGAGAAGTTTTTTACATCCTTGAAATACAACAGAAAATCTACTAATTCAAGATTATGCAAAGTAATTTTAATAACAAGCT
This sequence comes from Diadema setosum, assembly GCF_964275005.1. Classification (NCBI taxonomy): domain Eukaryota; kingdom Metazoa; phylum Echinodermata; class Echinoidea; order Diadematoida; family Diadematidae; genus Diadema; species Diadema setosum. The sequence goes on from NC_092695.1 coordinate 29,554,129, forward strand.
AAAGTGGGCAAATATTTTAAAAATAAATTGATACAGAGACATACAGAGACCTTTGAACAATGTCAATAAAGTGACATCATATTCTTGATTATGACTATCTTTGATTTTGTAACATCGGTAAATTGAAGTTTTAACCATTCTAAAAACTGATACTCATTAATCTGTCCATCAACATTAATATAAACGGAAGTGCATTCCAAAAATACACTGTAGAGTCCAACAACAAGAAGAAAGAAAGAAGAATACGAAGACAAAAACATACAAGAAGTTTGTCTTCTGACTATAAGACTTTTAGTTTTTGTGATTTGAAATACATACCAGGGGAAATTGAATTATTCTAAGTACCTAACACTGTGATGTTATTTTCATCTTGATACCAAATGTAGTCATTACACATTCTTCCCTTCTAAATCCAAAACAGCACAACGGAGTGTTTGACTGCCTTAATGTCCAACTGTCATGGCTTTAGACGAAAACATGGCGCCATATCAATTCATTTTGAGTTAAATGGCATTCTGTGTCGTATAAATGGTTTAATGTTTTCCCTGGGTTGACACAAGAGATGTCACAGGGAGTCAGCTCAAACCAGAGGGTAGACTTTGCCTTCCTCATTTATCTTGTCAATCACAGGCAATGCGTCTTGTGATGTGACCAATTTAAAACAAAAAACAAAAACAAAAAACCTCCAAACAAAAATGTTAGAATGTAACAGTGCAACATACTCTTATCAGACTGCTGACTTATAATGAATTGTAAACAGTGCACTGTCACACAATGCCACTACTGCCTGTCATTGCCGTTGACAATGCCGATCTGGCATTAATCACATCGGGAGTCACTAGGTCAAGTGGCTTGTCAGCGGGGGCAAAAAAAAAAAAAAAAGTGATGCACATGACTAGATAAAATCATTGGAGGCAAGAGTCCTCCTGGATGTACAGTATGTATCTAAAAGAAGTGCTACATCATAGGCCTATAAAGTATCTTGACCCCATGATCACTGAGACAGACTAAACAGTGAGACATTCCCCCCTCCCGGGCAGTCGATATCTTCAGTACAACTGGGAGATACATATACGTGTACTACCGATTACCATTCTATCATCAGTAATGAGAGAGCATATGGAAGAAATAAAACTCTAGGGGTTGACATTTATGACATCATACAAAAACAAACAAACAAACAAACAATGGTAATTTGCATATAATGCATCTCCACAGAAACACTTTTTTTGATTATATATATATATTTTTTTTTTTTTGCCCAGAGATTGAATCATGGTATGAATCTTCATTTCGTAATGTATCCAGGGCCTACTTCCTTCTTTTCATACATACACTTTATTTGAGATAGATGTACAGTTATGTTTAACTTAAACTACATTTCCACAGGTTGGCCTTTAACTTAATCCGGAGTTTGACAATTATCAAAACATAAAAAAGAATGCTCTATGCATATATATGTATAAGTTCAAACCACCAGCAATCACTACATAGAATGTATGTTGGGCAAGTTGTACAGTTGTCTAGCTGAACTATTCTTAGTGGCACATCTTGTTTATTGAAAGATGTACTGTAAGTCACAAACCTCCTTGTGTTTGGGGGTTTTTCTGTCTGGTAGGTTCATTATTTGTTGATATGGACTGAATCATTATTGAAAATAAACACGCGTCCATTACACATCCTTTTTTTTTTATCTACAGATTCCATTTTGATAACCCTGTTCTTCTTTTCCTGCACAGGTGATCTGCTGAGATTGTTTCTACAACAAACTGACAGAAAAAGAATCTCTTCCTTTGTCAACTTATATTTGTTTTAAAAAACAACCATTGGCAAACACATCTACACCTTTCACATCAAACAAAACAGAGAGATTTATCATTTATCATGCTTAAATGCCAAATGATGAATTTAACTCGGTTGAATCCCTCTGGGTAGAGACATTAACATCACTACATGTTACAATGAACAGCACTGGATGGTTTTTTCAGCATCATCAAAGACCAGGTAGCATGGAGATACCATGGAGTGGAAAGGCTGGCCATGCTTGGATATACTCAGGAATCCCCAATGGAATTGTGTACAGCTTTATCACTTATCTGTATGAAGTACATTATACATACACAGCTAAAGAATCACAACTGCGGTTGACCCTTATACCGATGAGCGTACGCTTCAATGCACACACACATGTATTTGCCGATGCATGACTGATGGGCAATTTTCGAGGTTTTCAAATGTCCCCATGTGGGCAGCGAATGAAAATCAATTCATTTTGGACCACCCACGTTTCTCCATGCTATCTGGTCTTTGACGCACTTTGGCAAAATTCTAATGTGAACGCGAGGTGGCCATCAAACACATGATGTTCTGCTTTCCTGCAATGTTGTTCACACTATCATCATCACCTTCGCCTTATTATCTCAGGCCTGTTACTTCGCATGGCTAAACTTGATAGCGTGAGGAGAGAAGACAATAACGATTTACAATGGTGCTTACCTCTCTTGCTGCTAATACTATTGTTGTCATCTGAGACCTGTCACCCCACTCCGCTAAAAATGTTAGTGTGAACGCCTCCAGCAGGATTGGTGAGAACAGACCCAGAATTTTCCGCCGCTGCCCGCCTCTTATAATTCCAGACTCTGGATCCTGCGTCACACTTGACATCATTTCTTTTTCTCTCTGATGAAAATCAGACAAGGAGGTAAATATGGAAATCAACATATTTTCATTTGATATACAAAACATGACACCATCATATTACACAACATTTGCCAAAGCATCTACTTGAACGAACAAATAAACACATCTAAAAGAAATACAGATCTTGATCTAGGATCAACAAGTGATCATTCCTGGATATTGCTTTTACAGCTCAAGTTGCATGAATTTTCAGATTTCTGAAGTCCTGAATTAAAGAAATGTGAAAAAGCTGATCAAAACTAGTCAAATCTTGAATGATGGTCAGTAATGAAATATGGGGAAGGTTCCTTGTTATTGACTTTTAGTGCTATCAAGGTTAGTTATGAGTATGTCAGATATATTTGAAAAAAACAAAAACAAAAAACAAATGACAACACACCTGAATGCAGATCATGTTTAAAAATCATAAAAACATACACATCCACACTGGAATCATTTTTCTACTACCTAGAAATTTCCATAAATAATGAATCTTGAACTCTTCCTCATAAAGAGTAATTTCATACAGATTTTAACTCTTGCCTAATAATTCCATGTCATCACTTTTAAGAGGGAAATTTCTTTTTCTAACACTTTTCATAGCCTCATTAACATGTTCATGGTAAAGGGCAATATTTTGTAGAACATTATTTTCATGTACCACAGCACATATATTGTATTACCAAACAAAAAATTAGTGTGAATTACCAATTAATAAATTAAGATTGAAAAAATAATTAAGTCTCTAAACCCTGGTAACAAGATGTTGTAAATTATGTTTAATACAGGTACAATTGTAGTCCAAACCATGTGTATATCATGCTATTTGTAAACTGCTCTGTTACAGCTGTATCTGAGTTACACCTTGTACATAATAGACCTGTATGGTTTGGCAAATTACAAGTGTACAATTGTACATGTAGGCATGGAAAACAGCAAGAGGAAATTCCCTAGTGCTGAAAGAATGTAACAATATATTTGAATCAAAACAGATGATATGGAGAGGATGTTTTTTGTTGCTGGGATATAGTATAGGCTTTGGTGAAAAATGCAATAATCAAAAAAAAAAAAAAAAAAGCAAGGCAAGACAAGACAAGGCAATGAACAACCACAGTTGTATTTAAATGCATGTAAGATAAATTTGGAGGGGATTCCTTTTTCTCAATGCAGAAATACATACGTACATGTATGTGCATGTATCATGGAAAACAAATGATACATATAGGGAGAACATACTGTTGTTTTTACTTTTTCATTAAATATAGTAATGTACACACAAGTATCTTTAGCAAGTTATAGGAGTGATGCGTATATAGTGTGTGTGTGTGGGGGGGGGGGGGGGCATGATTTCATTTTTTTTTTCTTCCCATGCAGTTACGCATGCAGTAGATGTGTATTATGGAAAATATGGCTTCAAAGTGTATCAAACACTAACAAATCATACAATGCGCTGGCAAATGTTCTCCTGTACCAAACATTAGACCTATTTGTCAACCACTAAAGACATGATATGTATTACATAAAGGATTGACAAAGAGACACCTATATTAATGTATCAAATACTTTCATTTTCTGTTATTTCAAAGTACAGCAGAACTATCTGTAATAAAAATGTCCCATTCAATATCAATACCATCATAACTTAAGTGCATGCCAGCACAGCAGGTCATCCTACTTGCAATTTTTACTTCCTTGATCTGTAGTTAGAAACAAAAAAGACTGTATTACTGGCCAGTTGCTGGCCAATATATAAAAATGATGTGTAGTCAGCAAAACAAAAGATGCACTATTTCCATTGATTAAAAAAACCCAATAAGATCAACCAAGCAACAACCACCCCATGCAGAGCAATTCAACTGCACCATAATGTACAATGTAGATCCCATGTAACCAATGTACGTGCCTAACAAGCATTACCAGTACAGGGGGCCCTTTATTCACATTTTGATATGATGATGTTCATTGATCTAGACAAATGAGGTTTCGCAAGTGAGATCATGTCAGCACCTAAACTTAACCCACAGGTGTGCAGCAGATGGACTGTGAATGATTTATCTAATGGGAGAACATTTCAACAGAAACTGGGTCATAAGCTTCAAACAAATATGATAGCGATGATAGTCATAAAATAACCAGAGGTAAAGTCTTGTGAAACTGCATTGCAGTGTGACGCTGCTGCCGTGATTGCTGTGAAGGAAGTAGTGTCTTGATGTTTGACTTCATACATGTATGACATGCATTTGACTGTTGCATTACGTATAATAATACACGCTGTGGCATTCCTGGATTAAATAACAGGAAGATTCCTGGATTTAATAACAGGAAGATATGTACACGCTGTGACATTCCTGGATTGAACAGAAAGACTTTACTGATGATGCATGTATGTTTGTGCATGTGTATGTACACTGTACACATGTATGAGAAAGAGCAACAAAGAAAGATGCAAAGTTACTCAAGAACTTTTACAGTTTTAAGATCTTGCTATGGTACACCTATTGCAAGGCTGCAAACTGGCACTGATCTGATGGTCCAGACCAATAAAAATCAGCATCAGACCAGTAACTTTTTCAGGAATGGACCAGTGAAATGGAAAACTGGAAACCTGTACTTGTCCCACATGGACAGGTTGAACCAGTGAAAAAAATAGGTTAGTGTGCAGCCCTGCCTATTGGAATAGGCCACACTATCACATTTTGGCGAGGCTTCAAAGTGAGAGAACGGGTTGAAGTCTTGCTCTGTTTAATAGGTACCAGTGTTCACTGGAAGACTGTTACTTCTTACTTCTAGTGTAAACTGCATTATCATCTTCCATACAGTCAAAGGAGTACTGTACGAGCTGAAATTTTCGCGTACAGATATTTTCGCGAATTGCTACTTGGAGGACATTTGCGCGTGTTGTTAATTTCGCGGTTGCGACGGTCTAACTGAATGTAACTATTTGCGCGTTGTTATTTTCGCGTGCTGTTATTTTCGCGGTTCAAAGGCGATTCGCGAAATTCGCGAAAATAAAACCACCGCGAAAATTTCAGCTCGTACAGTATTGGGTATGTTGTGATGCTGGTCTGGAGCCAGATTACAGTATCCATCTGCTATAAGAGATCAAAACCATCACTGACTGTTGGGCGGAAGCTTTGTGGTCTAATTTTGGATATATGATGCCTGTCTAGCAATCAGGAAGACTTCGGTTTGAGTCCAACCCAAGTATGTGTATGCCCATGATTTTCTATCACGGATGCTACGAAAACACTGAATAATAAGCGTTTATTTGCATAAACAAAGGGCAATTTGTCAATCAGTTGCAATAAGAAGAACTCGACATCAGAACCCTTCACTGGGGAAAAAAGTGTTCTTGAAAAACTGCAAAAAAGGGGCACTTTTTTATTTCATTTCATTTCAACTATACAGAATTGGTTTTTGTGGTGCACGGTCAAATACGATGAAATCAAATGTTATGCATGACAGCGGGCTTCGTTCTCTGGTTGTGAATTCAGGGTGGTGCAACTATACATCTGGCAGTCTTCAGGGTGCATGAATCCCAAATACTTAGTGTGGTGTGAGATGCAACAACACAAAATGAGGCATCTGCGAAGGCTGAACACACTTGTGTGGAGATGAGACAAATGGCGAGTCACAGACGCGTGTGATGCTGGACTTTGTAAACTTTTCAAGTAGCTGCTGCAGCATGTAGATGTTCTGAAGGTTATACAAGGGGCACATGGTGTCACCTTTGAACTCTGACCTACTGACCTCATCAGTCCCGTTCTCTACACCTATATGGGTTTCTACATGGTTTGATGTGTGATTTTGAAGAACAGGCAAACTTCCCTTCTTCAGGGATTCCTGTACCTACACAAGAACAAAAGGTACAACTAGGCATGCAAAACAAACCCAAATCATAACATACCTGCTAAATATGGCAAGCAAAGAAATAGAAGTAAGACATGCATGTACACTTTTAAACTCTTCCAAAATAAAAGTTTAAAAAGGATGGTACAATACTGGTGGAGATGAGAATTGGGCTTTAAAATTTTGCGAGATACCAAGAAAACACATAGTACAGAGCATACCATTTTAAGAAGAATTCAAAGTTTATTTGATGAAAATCGGGTTTGGAATGACTGAAACATTCAAAAACAAAGTAAAACAAAGCAATCGTAATAAAGTGTGGGTCACACACTTTATTAGAATCACCCTTTTTTGGATATCTCAGCCATTTCAAAACCAATTTTCATCAAATAAACATTGAATTCCTCATAGAATTACATGCTCTTTCATATTTCGTAAGAGGTTTCTCATTATCTCACCAAAAAATGTTAGAAACCTGAAATCAGGTCTCAACCAAAAATGTACGATCCCTTTAAAAATATGAGCAACCACACATACAAGCTGGAGATACACACATTTAAACATATGACACACATATTTGTATGTGTGTTGCATACAAATGAAGCTAGTTTGATTCAACGTTTCTTTGCAAATAATTTTATATCAACTTCTCTCTTGAAACTAAAAAAAAAAAATATGCATGCATAGATACATCTTTAGATATTTTGATTCTTTTAACTAGATTCTTTGAAGTTAGATAGCTGCAAGCATGAACAAGGGGTAAAATGTAAAATGCTTAAAGGTGCATGGTCCCGGTGTTTTAGTCAAATGCGTATGCGGGCGCACGGCGCAAGTTTCCTATAGAGACCTATGCTATCGACTTCTCTTTGGCGTTTACGCTTTGGCCCACTTTCCCGAGTCCGAAGAAGTCCGATTCAGTGTAGTCAGTGGTCCGATCACAGTTCGGCTCATGAATCGGCTGAGGGGGATGACAACTTTAGCAAACTTCTTTTGTGATGTCACAATAACAAGCACATATGCACGCACCCTGGCATTACTACAGACTGCGCGATGCGCAAAGAAAACAACAAAGGCAACGTTACTTAGCAACACCCACGCACTTTACTCTTGATGACAGCTCAACTTCGGTAATCTTCGTATCAATGCTAACGATGATCGGCAGTATCATCAACAGCGCCATCTACACTACCGGGACTATGCCCCTTTAAAAATAAAACAAGGTACACAAGACAGAGAAATATAATAATGCCACAGCAAACCACAAAAAGGAAAATACAGCATTAATTGAAACTAAAGTACAGGATAAAATGCACTCTACTAGGAGGAAGGAAAGTGAGAAAAGGGGGGAAGGGGTTATATTGTAAAAGTGAATATTTTCGTTCAAGTAATTTTTCACGCCCAGCCGGGCAAGATGGCCTTCGCATGTTTTTAATTCCGTGGAATCAGAACATCAACTACTGGAACATATGGCATGCAAAAATATTCTCATGCTTTTACTTTTGCGCTAGCATCTGATTGCGCGAAAATTTCCACTTTTACAGTAGATCTTTTCTGTGATCACACAAAAAGATTATGTAAAATACCTTTCCCTCTCCTGGTTCAAAAAAATCACACCTATCTAGAAGATATCTTCAAAAATCACAATGGCTGTGATTCCAAAGTGAATTGAGGTCTGCTCTACCTACCCTACCCCCATGAAACATTTTTTTCTTTTCTTTTTTTTTTTTTTTTCTTTTTTCTTTTTGTCCAATAGTCACTTTTGCAACATTGATTGTTCACTTTCTTTACAAAATTTAAATTCCTACAAAAATCTCTCTTGCCCTTTGGGTTCAACAAGCCAAGTACACATGTATGTAGCAATTCTTGGTTAGTTTGGTGTGCTTCTTTCCCTTCTGCTGAGGGTAATACATCTCTTGTGAGCACCACATTTTAAGGCTTCACTTCACACATTTGTTTTCCATTCATGAATACTTACAGTAAATAGATTTAACTAGATTTCAATATTCACTCTAAGCAGATAGCCAGAGACAACTCTAAATATATGATCATTAGATATAGTCTTGCAATGGTAATGTTTTTTGTGTTGTTAAAAGCTTCTTTGAATGCTAAAGTAATGTTTCAACACAGCAAAGACTACTGTATATGCCATAAATTTAGCAAGTGTAAATTTTTGAGAATCAGGACTTTCCAACAATCTTGCGAGTGGTTAGATTAGCAATCGTGCGTACAATACCAAACGGAGAAATGTATATGTGCACGTCACATTCATATCGTGATCACAGTCAATATTTTCATGTGTCTTTAAATTTGCGAATAACACCCGACTGGCGAAATTCACAAAAATAGAAACCTTGGCAATATATTTGGCATACACAGTATATGCGATTACTGAACTCTTGATTTTGAATGCTAGAAGCTTTATACGCACACAGCCAGTGTCTTACCTCTTCATCTCGCCGCTTCAATTCAGCCTGCACTTCTTCTAGCTCCTCCTGCCCCTCGTCCGGAGACATGTTCCACCCTTCACGCAGCATCCTCACACCGAAGATGAAGAAGAGGATGGTCGAAGCATAGTAGGTGAACTTGCGCGGAATGATGGTGATGGCATAACCAAGGAGGGCTGTACACAAACAACGGATTTCAGATATCAGCATGAAGTGGACCATTTTGCATAAATGAATAAATAAACACTTATCTAAAGTAATAATAGACAGTACAAGGACTTACATGTGTAATCCATACTTCACAATTAAGCAATGAACTGTGGATTCATACAAAAGTACAACTACAACAAAGTTGAGTAGAGAATGATCACAAGGTATTTGCTGGGATGGAAACATGCAATATGATGAATGTCGACAAGGCACTTAAATCTTAAAATCTTACCGTGCTTTGGTAACCAATTAGCATGCATGCTTGCATGCTTTGCTTCAGCAACTGGCACATCAATACACTATGTCTGAGAACTAATTGTCACAGATTACAGTTAAATCTAATCCCCTGCTCCCATGTCCCTTTTAGTGTAACCATGGTTTTCCTGTTGGACTGAGGCACATTACAACTAGGTTACATTTGGAGGAATGACTGAATGTTAAAGGGATGGTATAGTATAAATTGAGGTGAGAATTCATCTTTAAACTTTTTGTGAGATACTTTGAAACCACTTCATGGAATACTGAAAAGCATACAATTCAAAGTGGAATTCCAACTTTATTTGATGAAAATCCATAATTACTAAGTGGCTAAGACATCTAAAAACAAAGTAAAACAAAACGATCCTAATAAAAGATGGGTCCCACCTTTTATTAGGAGTGCTTTTTTTTATATCTCTGCCGTTTCAAAACCAATTTTCATCAAATAAACCTTGAATTCCACTTAGAATTATATGCCCTTTCATATTTTGTAAGATACTTCACATTTTCTATAAAAAAAACAAGGAAAAGTAGAAATTACGCGGTGCGTAATATATGTCCCCGCCGGAAGTAGCATTTTGTAACAAAATGTGCAATATAGGTAAAAAATCAAGGTCAAAGGTCAAAGAAGTCAAAGGTCAAAATTCTGTGTAGAAGTTTTAAAGCCCTCACCTAGTGCCATCACATAAAGCAAATGGAATCGAAATTGGGTTAGAAATGGCGAAGGAGTAGCATTTTGTAGCAAAATGCACAATATAGGTCAAAAATCAAGGTCAAAGGTCAAAGAAGTCAAAGGTCAAAATTCTGTGTAGAAGTTTTGAAGCCCTCACCTAGTGCCATCACATAAAGCAAACGGAATCGAAATCGGGTTAGAAATGGCGAAGGAGTAGCATTTTGTAGCAAAATGTACAATATAGGTCAAAGGTCAAGGTCAAAGGTCACAACTGAAATTCTGTGTACAAGTTTTAAAGCTCCCATGTAGTGCTATCATATAAAGCAAACAGAATCAAAATTGGCTCATAAATGACAGAGAAGTAGCAAATTGAACATTTTGATCACACACGGACGCACACACGGACGCACGGATGGACGCACGGACGGACACACACACGTACGGAGCCCGTTTCATAGTCCCCTGCTCGAACTCGTTCGGCGGGGACAAAAAAATCATCACCAAAAACATTGGAAAAACCGAAACTGTAAGCAAGTTAAGCTTCATGACCGGGCACGAAGAGGGCTACAAGGGAATTGGCATACCAGAAAGCACCGTCATGACAGCGAGGGCGCCAAGCGCTCCAGTGAAGATGGTGATGCGGGGATGTCGCATGGCCATGATGGCAGCGATAAAGAAAGTCTTGTCTCCTAGTTCGCTGACAATGATGACGGAGAGCGAGGCAACAAATGCATGGAGGAAAGTGACGTCGACGACAGCCTTTTCCACGGGACTATCGAGGGCACCCTCTCCTCGGTCGTCGTTGACAACGATGTCATTATCCTGAATGCATACAAATGCAAGACAGCCACAATGAGGAAAATTGTGAGGTGATGACATCATCAGCTGACTCATTTGGATAGTCATATCAACTAAAATTGTACAGGAACTGTATTTTTTTTTTTTTTAAGAATTAGAAAAATCTTTAAAATTGACAATGCCTTTCAACTTTTGATACATGATTTTGACCAAATTTTTACAGTTGTGTTTGTAAAATTTAATTCTTTCTTTCCAGCCGTTTCTTTGAACTGGTCCAGAATTCCCCTTTTTTAAAACACTCCTGCCACTGGGAGCAAATCAGTTGCTGAGAGAGGATTCAAGCTACAAAATGTAGGCAGCTTCTCTCAGGCAAACCTGACCCCATTGATGTTCAGCTTTTCTACCAGGTCACCACATCCCTACATCTGAAAAGAGAGGGGCACTGTGTGTTATAAAAAGATTCAAGGACTCTGGCAGGGCTGTGGACCCTGGACTTTCTCATCAAAAGTCAGTGTCCTGGCATCAGCTAGTCACCAACACCTATCACAGAGTGTTTGCTGTTCATGTACGACAAGACCCAACATGACATTCAGACCGTTTTACATACCACATCATGTGTGTTCAGAACTCCACACTAACCCATTTTTTCTACTGGTCCAACCAGTCCCTGTTGGACCAGTAGATGCCCATTTTTTTTTTTTTTTTTTTTTTTTTACTGGTCCGAACCTACAATTTATTGGTCCTGTTCTTTTTTCGAATGGTCCTGACAACGTTTTTCTTTTTTCCTCGGCATGGCAGACCAGTAAATTTGGTAATTCCTGAAAATTTAATGGCTGGACAATGATTTTAATATCAGTATGGGACTGTTGGACTGGTGCCAGTGTGATAAAAGCAATGACGCAGATCCAACTTCACATTTTTATTCAATTTGATAGATAAATGTTAAACCAGGGAAAATAATGGCTTTAGAAAATATAGTACGGCATGATTATGTGATACATTTTACATTACATTTCGACTATTCCTGACAAGTGAACATTTCACTTTGTTTTATTGTGATTACATGCAGTGTATTGATATCACAAGTACGACATAGGAAAGCACATTGCTCATGGAATGTTAGTTACAAATGTAAGTGGAGTGTTGCGAATCAAACACCTTTCATAAACAATATGTTCTACAGGGAAACGGAAAGCCGGTGTTTCCTACTTTAGTGCACCTTACAAATTGTATATCACTGTCAAAAAGGTCCAAAGTCTCCTGGAAGAGAGGTGAATACCTGATAAAGTCTTCCATGTTTGTGATCAGGCAAGAAATGAACTTCTCAAGCGTGTGATAGTGAACTGTTAGTACCTGTATCTCTTTTCCATTGTGTCATTTGTTTATTGAATGGTCATCAGTACCTTGAAGCTGAACTCTACAAATGGGCAAAGACAATGAGCGGCATTAAAGGGGTAGTGTTAATAGTGTTATTTACCGGTACGCGGCCAAGGGAGGAGGTTATATTCTAATCAGTGTTTGTCTGTTTGTTTGTTTGTCCACGTGTAAAAACTCAACAAGGAAAAGTAGAAATTACGCGGTGCGTAACATATGTCCCCGCCGGAAGTAGCATTTTGTAACAAAATGTGCAATAAAGGTAAAAAATCAAGGTCAAAGGTCAAAGAAGTCAAAGGTCAAAATTCTGTGTAGAAGTTTTGAAGCCCTCACCTAGTGCCATCACATAAAGCAAATGGAATCGAAATTGGGTAAGAAATGGCGAAGGAGTAGCATTTTGTAGCCAATGTACAATATAGGTCAAAAATTAAGGTCAAAGGTCAAAGAAGACAAAGGTCAAAATTCTGTGTAGAAGTTTTGAAGCCCTCACCTAGTGCTATCACATAAAGCAAACGGAATCGAAATCGGGTTAGAAATGGCGAAGGAGTAGCATTCTGTAGCAAAATGCACAATATAGGTCAAAAATCAAGGTCAAAGGTCAAAGAAGTCAAAGGTCAAAATTCTGTGTAGAAGTTTTGAAGCCCTCAACTAGTGCCATCATATAAAGCAAACGGAATTGAAATCGGGTTAAAAATGGCGAAGGAGTAGCATTTCGTAGCAAAATGTACAATATAGGTCAAAAATCAAGGTCAAAGGTCAAAGAAGTCAAAGGTCAAAATTCTGTGTAGAGGTTTTGAAGCCCTCACCTAGTGCCATCACATAAAGCAAACGGAATCGAAATCGGGTTAGAAATGGCGAAGGAGTAGCATTTTGTAGCAAAATGTACAATATAGGTCAAAAAATCAAGGTCAAAGGTCAAAGAAGTCAAAGGTCAAAATTCTGTGTAGAAGTTTTGAAGCCCTCACCTAGTGCCATCACATAAAGCAAACGGAATCGAAATCGGGTTAGAAATGGCGAAGAAGTAGCATTTTGTAGCAAAATGTACAATATAGGTCAAAGGTCAAGGTCAAAGGTCACAACTGAAATTCTGTGTACAAGTTTTAAAGCTCCCATGTAGTGCTATCATATACAGCAAACAGAATCAAAATTGGCTCATAAATGACAGAGAAGTAGCAAATTGAAGATTTTGATCACACACGGACGCACACACGGACACACGGACGGACGGACGGACACACGGACGGACGGACGGACGGACGGACGGACGGACGGACACACGGACACACACACGTACGGAGCCCGTTTCATAGTCCCCTGCTCGAACTCGTTCGGCGGGGACAAAAAGTTGTGGACAGATTTGGAAGAAACTTACAGGAAAGGTTGAGAATGAAACAGGGAACAGATTAAATTTTGGGAGTGATCCGGGAATTTTTACGGATTTTATGAAGAAGTTTTGATATTTTGGCAGGTAGGGTCAATGAACTTGGGAGTTCAAGCTGCACGTTTTTTTGAGGTTTGCATACGGCCACTCACACTGTAAGTGCATGCTCTAGTTTCTACGAGAGCACGGCGCACCAGCAGGAAGTTGATGACATAAACAAAGGGCTTCTATACTGGGAAATTGGGCGATTTTCAGCATGCATACGTTTGGGTGGAAATCACTGATCTCCATGGAAGAACAAGATAAGTGGTGGAAATGAGCTGCTTGGTGGAGGTCTATGCTTTCAGAGTGCTTCTCTAGTTAATTTTGTGACAGTCAAATTGTCTGCCTTAGACAGCCTTATGATACTTGACGCTACATCAAAGGCAAGACCTAATCCTGCAGGTATGTACAGATGTAATTGATGCAAACTCTGTTACATTAACATTGATACACATTCTTTGTGTTGGCAAATAACATATTGCACAGTCATCATCGATAAGTGCTATGAATGAGAAAAAGATTTTGTGGCATCAAGGTACTGAGTGCAGTTACAGTTAGAATGGTGTAGATGCCTGTGATTGTTGTCATGTATTTATGAAGAGCAATGAATTCAAATTGTCATTGTTGATATGATATTCATACACTAACAAATGGGATAAGTTACTATACTATATAGATTTAAAATCTACAGTACTTATTTGTATAATGCAGGGACCACCACGGAACAGGGGGGTGGGATGATGGTTGCAGTCCCACACTCTGACTCCAAAAGATATCGAAAAATTATGTAAATTACAAAAAAGTCACAACAAAATCCAACTTTCACCTGCAGCTCCCCACCCCCCCCCCCCAAAAAAAAGAAAAACCAAAACATTCTGCTGCCCCTGTATTGTTCAGGAAGGGAATGGTTTTAAGTAAATGTGAATAGACATATCGTTTAAATGTACAAGTGGAGACTGCAAAAAGGTCCCTATTGCCTTTATTTAACTTTGTCACAGGCTGTTTCATGACTAGGTCCATATGTGGATTGTGTGGATGAAGCAATAATTGGTAGAACACATCAGTGAAGCTTGGAGGAAAAATCAGACAATCCATTCAACAGTTATCAATATTGATTAAATTTCAGTGCAGCCATCGCTGGATAAGAAGACAACATGGAACAACAGTTCCTAGCATCATGTACGTACAACATACAACAAAGAGTATTCGACAATCTTTTCTTTTTTTCTGATACAACCAATTAAACCGTGGTGTGGTGTGGAGCCATACACTGTACTTTAAACCAAAGATGTTTGAAAGTTCAGCTAAAAGGAGCACAACCTTAGACCCACATCTCCCCCCCCCCCCCCTTACCCCCATCAGCAATAATCAGCGCCTCACATACCAGGGCAGCCTTCTGGTCTTCCTTTCGTTCCTTGCTCTCTGACTGCTGTTGGGCGTATGCCAGTCCAAAGGAGCACAGGCCACACATAATGCAGCTGACAAGATGCAGGTACACGATTCTTCTCCTCTGAGTCCTCATCTTTGTTATCAGTCACTGTCAACTTCCCGACCAATTTTATCCTTCTTTTTTTTTTTTTCCAAGGTCCAGAAGATTTGGGGGTGAGCTGGATCACCCTCAGACAGCTGCCTGAAGTAGTCTTTATTGCTGTCTCTCTAGATTTGAGACAAACAAACTGGTCTGTCCTTTGATACTCCCTGTCAGGAAACGTATTGTATGCCTTTCAGTTGCGCTGCCTAATTCTGAACATCAGCAACACAGACCTGAGGATATGAAACAAATCAATTATCAAAAGAAATGCTGAATGAGAAAACACTTTTAGAGACAAAAAATAAATCTGTTCAATCATTTCTGATTGAGTACAGACTTTTCAGTATTGTCCTAAACTTGTGCTTTTCTACACTATTGCCATCAAACAAGTAACAGCTTCTGGAGGCTTTGTCACATTTTTCATGTAATCATCAGTGGAAGGTAGACTTATTGTTTTATTAACATGTGTGCATAATTTACAAAATTGATGTCAAATAAGAAATAGGCATCCCCTTCCCCCTCCCCCTCCCCCTCCCCCCAAAAAATAATGTTTTCACTGTGATCCTCCAATATACAGTCACATGGAGTCTGTATAAACAGAGCACCATAAACTAGAATCATTCCCCGTCTTTTTTTTTTTTTTTCAGTCAGGTTGCGACATAATATTACAGCTTAAATCACAGCTTAAATCAGACCCCGTTTACAGTGCGAGGCTCGGCTGCGGCCGAGCTGCGGCCGAGCTGCGGCCGAGCCCAGCCCCGCTTCAGTGTAAACATGCAAAAGGCCAAATGCGAGGCCAAAATTGGCCTCGCATCGCATTTGGCCTCGCTCTGGAGGTGGTCTTGGCCACGGCCTCTTCTTGGTGTAAACGCAAACTGGGCCAAATGCGCGGCCAATTTTAGTCTGGCTTCCAGACCCTCTGCCCATACTATTTCGTTATTCATGATATTAACCCCCTCAACGCGGAAAACTAGTATAGTTTAAGGTGGTTTTGTCCTGCAAAGGATTTTTCCTTCGGCAAAGGCCTTTGCCCGAACGGCGACTTTGTCGCCACGGAATCCAGTTGGCAAAGGGTCTGAAAACCAGGCTGTACCAAATTGCGTTTGTTTACAAGCAGAGCGCCACTACGACAAAATATTGAAAGGTTTGAATTAAAAGCGCGGCCGAGCCCAGCAGTGTAAATGGAAAAAAATTGCGAGGCTCGGCCGCGCAACTGAGGTCGGGCTCAGCCGTGGCTGAGCTGCGGCCGAGCCCAGCCCCGCACTGTAAACGGGGTCCAACTCGCCTGTGTCTAGCCTGGATGCATGGTATTAAAGTGTACTAGTTTTACATTGCATAAAACAGCAGCAACCGACTTTGAATCTTAAAATGGTCATCTAAGGAAGATTAAACCTTTAAAAGCATTTACATAAAAGCATGCTGTTTGCATTGGCTGAACTTTAGTCCTTCATCAACATGCACCTCTGGCTTGTAATCAGCCTCATCGCACTACTTGAGATAAAGACAATGACAGAGTTTAAGACCAAGTTTGACCTACATTTGACCTGCACTTATACCAAAGTAACCTTTGCGGAGACACAGATTTGCAAACAATGGTTTGTGTATTAATTCCAATCATAAGGACACCCTTTAAATAGATCACATTGCCCTATCTGAATGACAACTGTTGCCTACAGGTTTCTATAACCTTGCATCATACATCTATGCATTATATATTCTGACATATTGTACCAGTATCCTCATTTCATTTTCTACAACACACAATATGCTCCAAATGCACCCTCTTTAGGGGGTAGATCCAGGAATTCTGTAACGGGGAAGTGCCTTTACAAAATTAAAGGGGGGAGTACGTCCCTCCCTATTTTTTCTTTTTATTTCTTTTGTTTTGACAAAAGGTAAAGAGGGGGCGCATGCCTGGTGCACCCCCCTCTGGATCCACCATTGCTCTTCCAGTGATTGAAATGGTGCGTGGACTGATGACTGACGCGAAAGCAAATTGTTTGTGTTTTGATTTTTGTACATGAAAATCACAACAAGCCATGTGTGATATCATTGCACACCACGCCCATGGAAGTGTATATAATTTGTACAGTGTGCGAGATGCTCAATGGGGTTGCCATGATACTAGCCACAGGACATGGTGGACCCACAGTAGGCATATCGGCCGTGAATGGGCGGATGTCATGTCAATGTCATGCTGATAGAACTATAAGATCGAGGCTGCCAGACTTAAGATTTAAGATTTCTTAACTTTCTTTTCACTTCTTATCTTTCTTCAAAGATAGTGGAATCTACACAACAGCTGCACAATGGATCCATGCTATCTTTCAAGCAAAATATAGTAGGGATGAATATGCATGGAAACATTCATGTCTAGATATAGTATGCACTCTGCACATTTGTTTTGTTTTTGTTTTTACCAAGCTGCCTGTTTTAATATCTGCTGTTACCGCTGTGGATTGTCAGCTACACTCTGTATCCATTGCGGAACAACTACTGGTAAGATTGGAGAAATACACTGTAGGGCTCAATGGTGAAACAAACAGATGCACGCGCACACACACACACATGCACACAAACTACTTCTGAAGAAACAGAATGATGTTCCTACTTTACTAGCACTTGCAAGAATAACAATGAGAAGACAATTTACAAAGCAAGCACAGATGAGCCGAGCACATGCGATACCCTCAAAATGCCATGTAATCTTTTTATAAACATAAAAACTTGATTGGTTATGATTTCACTGTGTCTCAAGAAGAATGCACTCACTCACTGAATGCAGCAGCAAGATTAAATTCTGTGCATATCAAGCAATCTATTCACTTCATGACAGAACAAAGGAAACCCTGTCCTCTTGAAAAAGTCATCCTCATTACATACGATAGAAATTAATGGCATAGATTATAACCCTTCAGGTATGATATTGAGGTTTGTTGAAAAAAATGGAAATCAAAATTCTCAGGTGCTTTTGATACATGGAAAAAGCAAACTGTGTAAAGACACGAGAAGAAACCAAAATCTGAAATCAGATTTAAATCTACAGAATATCATGCCTGCCCTTGTATGTGTAGACGTGGTTGAGGAACTATGATTACACATGAACATGTTTTAACGTACTGTATTATACTTTCAGACACTTTGTAAGCATTGGCTTTGGTTGGTGATTTCAGCTTAGTTGGCTGCACATCTGCTTCCAAATCCAAAGTCCTCACACAGATTCGATACCCAAGTGTCATTGAGCAATATCAAATGGGTTAGTCAAATATCGGTTAGTGATTGGCTAAACACAGTCACGTGATGGAGGCACATTGGTTACATGTATGTTCGCCCATGGGCAGAATATTTTTGTAATGTTCTCCCAGGGGGGGGGGGGGGGTGTTCCACCTCCCTGGTTCTCCCATGGGAAAACATTTTCACGGAACAAATGAAAAAACGATACCAAACGATTGAACGGTCATATTTTTCACGCAAATCGATATAGGATAAATTTGCCTATCCATACAATGTGAAAAAGTAAAATCTGTAGATGCAGATGACCGATTATTGTAATGCGTACGAAAGTGTGATAATTTGAATAACCCATATAACAAATGATGACTTTTGATAAGTCCCTCGACTTCGTCTTGGGACTTATAACCTCCCTAAATAGCATTTCAAACCCTTCAGGTGGAACATTCGGTATGTTCCCTCCCCCGCCAGTCATCATGTACTGTACAAGTGTATATAATGTTTTATGCCATCATTCTGCCCCCTCTCATAAGACTATATAGAGGCAAAAAATGTAAAATGAAAGCCCCATGTGTTAGAGAAGCACAACCCACGCATGAACTTGCATTGTAAAAGATCCCACTTCATTCACTCATCGCAAGGGGCAGGGTGCTATCCCAGTAAAGTAACCACCACCTGCTCACACAAAAACAGTGCATTTAGACTCTATCTTCAAGTATGAAAGCCAGCAATTTTAAATGGAAGAAGCGTGCTGTTAACTGTCATCTGTTACATTTACACTCATATTTGATCAACCAAATGCTTACATGTTCATGTTAGTATCCCGACCAGATGCTGTGTGAAGCCTGACACAACTTCTGCTAGCGACAGGGCGGTGAATAGTTAAAGGGATCATTAGTTTTGGTTGAGACCTAACATCAGGTTTATGACATTTTTTGGTGAGATAATGAGAAACCTCTTATGAAATATGAAAGAACATGTAATTTCAAGGAGGATTCAATGTTTATTTGATGAAAATTTGTTTTGAAATGGTAGAGATATCTAAAAAAGCAATCCTAATTGACAGGCCACGATTTTTATTAGGAATAGGATCTCTTTGTTTTACCTTGTTTTTTGATATCTCAGTCATTTCAAAACCAATTTTCATCACATAAACTTTTGATTCCCCTTTAGAATTGTACGCTCTTTAACATTTCGTAGAGTACGGTTTCTGAATATCTCGCAAAACGTTACAAGCTGAATCCTCACCTCAACCGGTACTGTACAGTCCCTTTAACATTTTAGAACACATTCTGCCGTGCCAGTATTGAACATGTACTTGTACCCAAGATAACCTTATTGAATCTGCACATGTAGACCATAGCTATAGGCTAGATTACTTATGACCTGCTCACTGAATTAAAAAAAAAAAAAAGTCAAGGTATTTTATTAATATTCAATATTTCAATACCAGTACAAAACTTCGACAAGCCCTGAAATGGCAAAGACTGGCAACTTGCCTCACTTGTTAAAATTGTAGTCTGACTCTTTAAATATTGACCAAAAGATTGGTCTGTAATATGTATCTTGTCGGGATATGTTTCACAGAGCAGAGACTGCCTTTGTTTGCCTTGGCTTCCTAAGGAGGAGGGCTGCCGGCTGTAAAAGTCAAAAAATGACAATTTGTATAAACTCCTCTGGACAGATTTTTTCTGTCTAAGATAGACCGGTCTAGTTAGTATAGACACATCTAAAGTAAAACAGCTTACAATTACATAGTCATAGAATGATAGATTCTTTGCCATGAAGATATTATCTAACACAACAGTAACAAACAGTCACTGTATAGACTAGTTGTTGACCATGTTGTAAATTTGAATCTAAACTTACACAAATGGTTGGTCTGTGCTAGCGGCTTGCATTGTAATAAACTGTGAGCACTGACGTACAGATACTGTGGTAGCAAGTTCTAAACTCTGTCAGAAGTATTGAGTTAAATCAAACATTGTTTGAAGACCTTGTCTACGCGGCTACGCGGTTATAACTTATAGCTTCATCAACACTTACCAGACGTCAGGCAGACTCCCTGCCTGATGGGCCCCATACCCCGGGCCCAGGCCCTTTCATGTCATTCACGCCACGGCTTGTTCCATGTTCAGTGAAACTACTGAAAGGGAATCATAACCAACGAGCGGCGTGGTGGCGCGTGTTAGCAATACACATTTCAGAGCATTTGCCCCCAATTCGAATTACTAGTAGGCCCTATACGGTAAATTTAATAAATCAATTTGAAGCTATACGAACCATATCCGATATCTGATCCGTCGGAAGCCAGAATTCCTCCGTGATGAGAGCCGACTGCCGGCGTTGAACGATATCCATACATTACACACATCACAGTCCACGTACGTACGTACGTACAAGTGTACGTTGTTCACGTACATTAGCGTGCCATAGGGTTTACATACTCGACGCTGTATGCAGTGCCAACGTGTGAAATGATGTGGTGGTCCCGTTGTTTCAACTTTTGCCTCAAGCTGGCGCTATTCAAGATTTACTCGATCATCGAGGTGAGTCCCTCGAGCTAAAAAAGGAACACCCGGGGCCCGTTGCATAAAAGTTACAATGGTAACTTTCCCATCCAATGGTAACTACCATGGAATTCTTGATTTTGATTGGCTGTTGAGTAGTGTTGCCATGGTAGTTACCATTGGATGGCAAAGTTACCATAATTGTAACTTTTATGCAACGGGCCCCCGATGTTTGATGTTGGTAATCACACAGAATGAAAAAAAAAATCAAAGGTCCAGAAGAATTACAAATCTATCAAAACAATACGATGTATTATATCTTAGTCTTGTTTTGTAGTTTTCCTTCCTTCCTTCAAAATTCTCTCATATTCATGTGCAAACGACGGGAACATTCTCACAAAATATTGTATTGTAATATTCCTCATCTATCCAACAGATACTATTAACGATTACCTGAATTTACATTGAGTTTTATCTGCAGTTTCCACTCATCAATAACAACCTTCTACAAAAGAGAGAGGGGGATTCTCCCTGTAGAGATATAAGATTTTAAAGTTGTATCAAGTCATCTGGCTTATCAGTATTTCAAATAAAACTATTGTGGCTGTTGAGATATCTCAGAAAATTACATTGTTGGATAAGACTGTCCTTGATCGTATGAATTTGTTTTTATCACATAAGTGATGCCAGACCAGAGGCCTGTTACTATAGTTTCCTATAGTTGGTATTTTAACCCATTCAATTACTAGATTCTGAAATTCCCATAGACTTAATACACAGGCCACCAGGTTCCCGTATGGAACGGGTTGATTAAGTAGGCAAAGTATATTTGTTTTATATTTTGGGTCAAAAATGTAAACAAATGAAGGGAAAGTGGTTTTTAAAATGCGAGGCGCGAAGTCATGCGATGGATGCGAAGTTGTGAAGTGACCCTACACTGACCCAGGAACAGCGCCAGACTGATCTGGGCCCCATTTCATAAAAAGTTGATATGATAACAACTCTTGCTGGAATGGCAATTGTCATAGTAATGACAAGAATTTAGCTTCCTGATTGGCTGTTGCTATTGGAAGTTGCCATTCCAGCAGGAGTTGACATCCTAACATCTTTTATGAAACGGGGCCCGACTGCAGCTTTTTTTTTTTTTTTTTTTTTTTTTTCTTGTGAAAATGTTCATTTCACAGAGTTGTCACGGTACGAAGCGGTGAGCTATGTCAGAATTGCTTTGTGATGTCACAATAATGTTCTGTTAGAAATATTGTTACATTTCACAGAGTCACTGCGGTAAAGAAACAGTGCGCAATGTGAAAATTGCTTTGTGATGTCACAATTGTTTTGATATTGTTAAATTTCACAGACAGACGATAGAAAACTGCGCACAATTTCAGAATTGCTTTGTGTCATCATTATTTTATGCAAATACACGTGTACTACAGTAGTAGGCTATATACTCCATGGCGTGTCAAACATGCCAACATTCTGACTTACTTGTAAGGCTCTCCTTTTAGCTAATCACAAGAGAATAGAGAGAGGGAGGGAGACAGAGAGAGAGGGTGAATTTGTGTGTGTGTGTGTGTGTGTGTGTGTGTGTGTGTGTGTGTGTGTGTGTGTGTGTGAGATGGAGAGAGAGACTGTCAAATAATCATAGCTGATAGCGATCATGATTCATCTTATTAGATAATCAAATTTTATCATCAGCGAAGAGCGAGGAAAAAAAAAACATTGATCAAAATCGGCTGTAGGTTCTTTAGAAAAGGGAGATGAAAAAAAAAAGACCACAAAAATCTGCAGAATTTAAAAGATCAACGGCACTTTCAAATCTGTCGCGAATTGCACTTACCAGCCCTGTACATGCGCACATGTGTGGATAATAAAATTTAGAAGGAAAAGGGTGTTTTACAGCAATGCAATTCAGTAGGAGATACACGCATCTAAAAAAAAAAAGAAGAAAAAAAAAAACCACAATGCAGTGTGATCGGTCCAAATAATATCACAGAGTAACGAAGAGAAGGGAAGACTATACCAAAAAAAAAAAAAGAATTGAAAAAAAAAACTACAAGGAGGAGTAAAAGAAGAAGAAGACGAACTGAAGAGAAATAAGGTGAGTGACGATCTAAACATACAATGTCCAGTTATTTCTATTTCATAGTGCGCCGTGCAGCTGCATTCTTCTGCTAAGATGAAGGGAAGCATGGATACAAAGAAAAAAGAGAAAGAAACAACGTTTTGAAATGCAAGGACAAAGACGAATTCAGACGGCGATCTTGACAAGAATATCACAGATTATGTTTATTCGTCTAACAGTTATTTTCTTTTGTGGATAAAGAATTAGTCCACACACACACACACACACACACACACACACACACACACACACACACACACACACACACACACACACACACACACACACAAACACAGCAGCAGGGGCGGATCCCGGGAATTCCGTAAAAGGGGGGGGGGGGGCACACGCACCCCTCCCCATTTCTTTTTTTTTTTCCTTTTTTTTATGTGCTTGGCTGTGTGAATATGCCTTGCAAATATCATAATTAAAGGACATAAACCTTGCAAGTATAGTGCGGAATAATGGTAAAAGGCATTAAAAATAAAGTTTTCACAAATGATTTGAAATAAGTAGTGAATGGATCATCTCTTCCGTATCTAGTTTCATTATCGTGTATCATCGTGATTATTATGATGATCATCACTGCCACCATCGCTTCCTTCATTATCCTCATCATCTTTTCCCTCCTTCTTCCACCCCTTCTCCTCACACTGAGAATACTGTTCGTTTGGTGTTGTTGTTTTTTTTTTTCTTCTCATAAACATTAATTGATGAAAGCGATGGTCGTAAAAGAACAAAAAAAAAGTTTACTAAACAAAAACAAAAACAAGCCGTCATTTCGATGTTATATTCTGAGAGAAAAGTTATTTATATTTTCTCTAGGGGCCTCAACAGTAATGATAATAGTGACAACACAATTATTTCCTTTGCTTATACAGAAAAGAAAAGAAACCAATTAACAAACAAATAACATAAGTGTGTAGTTCACATGTATAACTAAGTGAGACAGTCCCTTCTGAGATAGCATATTTACAATGAAATTCTGTAAATCGGGGGTTAAAAAAAGTTTTTCATCAACAATCAATGTCTTGAAACGTCCTGCATGTCGCTGTGACTTTTGCAACACGGCAATTGGAGTGATGACGTCACTATCGTCAAGCGAAGCCTAAACCTTGGCAACGATTTTCTTCGAGTTAATTTGATGTGCTTTGTGCCGAGATAGGAGAACTGCTTTTCACCGTGCCGTCGATGTTTCCAACAAGTTACAATGGCTAATAAGAGGGGGAGAGATGCCTCTGATGATAATCGAGAGATCGAGAGAATTCGGGCGGAAATTGAGCAAGAAAAGCAGATGAGGTATCACAATAACGTAGTCGTGGAAGTAAAGTATAGTCCCACTCCCCTTGATCTGTGTGGTGTTTAGCATTGGCTCACGTCCTCACGCCTTTACTTTGCTCGGCTCGAGGTTGGCTATATTAATAGTATTGATAGACCCTTAAATTAAACAATATGCTCTCCATCAACAGTAACCTCGTGGCGCTGTCACCAGTTATCCAGATTTACATGTAGACATTCTATAAATATGCCTGATTCTGTACTTTATGATTGATGGTTATGCATTATAAATTAGAATTCTATATCTGTGATGACCATGATGGAATGGACCATGGCATGGCCATGGGCATGATTGGGCGGCTTGCAATTTGCAGTGGTGAATACAACTGTAACACATTAGTTAGCAAGAGTAAACTTCCGTTTTTTTGTTCAAACCTGTATGTAGTGTTAGTTGTGTTATAACGAAGTCCTCGGGACCGGCAGTTTTCTTTTGTTATATCAAACTTTCGTTATAATCGAACAAATAACAATAAAAAATACATTCATAGTCTACAGAGTGGATAATGTTGTGGCCTATATTATGTTTATTTCGTTGTAACCAGAATTTCATTATGATATAGGCCCTAACAGTGTTCATTATAATATAACGGGAGTGCACTGTAGTAGGTCTAGGCCTACTAGATTCTACTCATCGACCACCTATTTTTAGAATGATCAATCAACTTTGCACAATATTGGCTTTCTTGTTTATAAAATCAAAAGTGGAACAGGGCGCAATACCCTGGATTATTCAAACAGAACACAAATCAAGAAAAATGAGGAGGGTACAGTTAAACATAAGGAAATGGGAGGAAAAGGAAATGAAGAAAATCCCCATTAGTAATGCACATGCATGTAATTATTGTTGTTTAACAAACACATCTTTTCCATTCACTGGAATGACGTGCTTTGTATCAATGGAAAACAAGAGGTCGGTTTAAATGACGAGCTTGCACTGGCACGCAGTGAGAAATGTCACTTGCATTTGGTGCTGAGAATTCCACTTGTAGACCTATAATATGAGTCAACAATCTGGGCCTGTGATATGAATCTGCGTATTTTCTGCCACGTAGTGAAAGTGAAATTAAAGAGAAACTGAAAAATATATTCAAAGATAACATGAAATTTGATAAAAAAACAGTCGATGAGTAGTAGGTCCCACCATACTAATAGTGATATTTGTGTATTTGGATTGATGGTACTCTCATCATCACAGACACAGTGACGATAGTGTGCATCAAGTAACACTAGAGCCTACTCCTCATTAAACTTATAACTTACCCTTTATATTCTTGCTTCCACAGCGTAATGCTTGATCAATCAATGCTTGAGTTGACAAACACACTCATGGAGCTGGAGAGAAGATATGATGGTGTCATGGATGAAGGTAAACATTCTGTGACATATTTGACATTGTTTGTATTTTTACATGGTCATGTGCATTAGCCATTATGTATGACATGTTATATTATGATTTCTACTTCAATAAGCTAATAAGTGTAGGCCTATATGTACCTCCACCAAGGAAGGAGGTTATACAATGTATGTGATTATTGGTGTTGGTTTGTCTGCTTGCAAAATAAATAAAAACTTGTGAATGGATTTGAATGAAAATTGCACGAAAGTTGATATGATATTGATAATAACACAATGAAGAGATGATTAAATTTTGGTAGTGATCCAGGAGTTTTTCTAGATTTGTGACAGATTTTTTTATCTTTTGGCGTATAAGGTCAATGAACTTGAGAGTTCAAGCTGCACTTACTGAAGGTTTACATATATGCGCACTAAAGCGCATGCTCTGCTTAGGCAATGCACTGTGCAGCTTGAAGCTGATGACGCAAACAATAAGCTTCTATATTGGGAAATTGCATGCATGTTTGGGTGTAAATGAGTTGCTGGCTTGGTAGAGATCTGCACTCTCAAAGTGCTTTTCTAGTTTGCATAGTATTTGCCATAAGTGAAATGTTACAGTACTGGCAGCCATGAGCCGCCTATCACTTTATCTGGAACAGTTTAGATTTTTGTTATGTCATGTTTTTCACTCCTCTGGCTCTGCTTGAGTTTTCTCGCAGACTATTGCTTGGCATATTTGTCTGCAAAGGTAGATGAATTTGACTCGCTTATTCAACAGTGATTAAATCAATTTTACTCTCTCAGGATTGGTAGTATGAGGCAATATCTCAGTCATGTATGCAAGAGGATTATTTTGTGTTGCCTGTTTACTGCCACATTAGACATTTGAGTGACAAGGGTATAATTTTTTTTTTTATCAGTCTGACACTTTCATCACATTAATTTCATGAAAACAAAGCTCTCCTTTGACTATATCTTAGAATCATGTTTGTCTCTATCATGTTCTGGTGTTCCTTGGATCCAAGGTAATGAGTGGAAGACAAGGTTTGAGACTCAGGAAGAACTCAACGCTCTCCTTGAGAAACAGATTCTCGTCCTCAAGGAACGTCTGGACAAGTCCAAAGAAGATGCCAAAGATGGTTTTGATGCACAACTCAAATCTTATGATGAGCTGTCTGAGGTACACATTTGTAGGTCTCACACAAAATGCTTGGTATTCTGCCAATGAAGAAATGGTACATTCATAGCAAGTTGTCAGCTGAAGAAATTTTCATTTGTAAAGACAGGAGGCATGTCGTTGTTGGAGTTGAGTTAGCAATTTATACGTTTATGCTGATATTCACATAAACATGAGTTGATATATGATGAAAGTTTGATAGAATGTTAAGATGTGCATCACATGGAAAAGAGTTGAAGATAATAACGAGTTCAAGTTAGATTCATCATGCCAATAGTATTTGCTTAGATCATGCATTGTCTGTTATCACTTCAAGCCTGACTGTCAATAGTTTAAATATGAAGAACTTTTGCAATTAACTTCTTATACATAATAATTGAAATGTACATGTTCAAATGTTGTTGCTAATAAAAACTTCAAACTTCAAACTTCAAACTTCAAACATACATACATGTACTGTGCTCTGGTCAGATGATATGACTGAGATACTATCATCTGGTGTACAGGAATATTCTGAATTATTTCAGTGCTATTAACACATATATATTGTGCTGTACATGTTCAAATGTTGTTGCTAATAAAAACTTCAAACTTCAAACTTCAAACATACATACATGTACTGTGCTCTGGTCAGATGATATGACTGAGATACTATCATCTGGTGTAGAGGAATATTCTGAATTATTTCAGTGCTATTAACACATATATATTGTGCTATTTTTTGTTTGTTTTCAGTCAAGTTTAAGGAGGCTGGTTCGAGAACTTGAGAGAGAGAAGAATAGCTTACACAGTCAGTTGAGGGATTATGATTGGAGACTGGACCAGGAGTCTAAGGTTAGCTGCATTACAGAAATCATGAATTTGCATATTTTCCCTTAATTCTCCCTGTTTTTTTTTTTTTTTCTTTCTTTATCTTTTTTGTGTTGAAGTTGTAGGTTATATTTTGATTTGCTTTGGGATGGAAATGAGTGGTTTCATTATAATTTTTCTTTATTTTCTTACTGATGAATGAAACAATCTCCCTCAAATATATCTTTCGACCTAAATATTTATCACTGCTGCATGCTTGTTGCATTCTGTTTTTTTTTTTTTTTCTTTCTTTATCTTTTTTTTTGTGTTGAAGTTGTCGGTTATATCTTGATTTGCTTTGGGATGGAAATGAGTGGTTTCATTTCAGTTTATTGTTATTTTTTTTTTTTTTTTTACTTACGAAAGAAACAATCTCCCTCAAATATATCTTTCGACCTGAATATTTATTATTGCTGTATGCTTGTTGCATTCTGTAGTGCTTACCCATGATTCTAACCATACAAGATATTGTCAGGGATTCACCATATTTCAAACCTGTTTCCAATTCTGTCAAAGGACGAGAGATGAGTCAGATCATGCACTGAGACCTAATGCATTTGATTTGCAAGTGCAAGTTATCAAAGAAATCAACAAAAGGGAGATTAATGAATCTATATAATCCATGCATGATCTTTCTTTCTGTGAATGTAAATGTTAGTGCAAGCATGTACACGTTACTGCAGTTCTATTTTTAATAAAGTAGCTGTTTATGTTCATAAAAAAAGTTCTTTTTTTTCCTTTCATTTCCAATGTAAAATGGTTGTAATCTGGGCTTATGTTCATTCATAATCCTCTCTTTTGCTAACAATGCTGTCCTTTTCAGTCACAAATCTAGAAGACAGATGCCGACCTGAAATCGACATTATTTTGCAAACAATTATTATTTCCATTTTTATGAGCTTTTCAAAGGAATTGCCATTGTTATGAATCGATACCTGGATATATAAACAAAAAAAAGAAACTCTAAAAATATACATATGTAAGTATGGCATGTGGTATAACAGTGTATACTGTCTGCATTGTCAGAACAAATTGTCATGTATGATGTGACCTGTTCTCCAATGGTTACAAATACTGTAACCAAGATATAATATCAATGTTTAATATTTGTGCTTGCTGTTACAAAGGTACTATCTCTTTCATTGTTTCATCATGGTCTCATACAGGCATTTCACAAGGCGCATGAAGCAAGAAAGAACTACCTTACAGAATTGAGAAATGTAAGACACTTTACGTTATTCTGTTATAAAAGTATATACTGAGCTTTCATAGAGCTGTATGATAAAGGTATATTAATGTGATATGTAATTTGTTTCTGGTAATGAATCCAAATGCAATGTAGCTGCAACATTGAAACTTGTGTTTCATTGAAAAAGTGTTTCAGCCCCACAGGTATAGCCTGTGTATATCTGCAACTGTACTAATACACTAGTAGCTAGCAAAGAGTAGGTGTTTAGATTTTGTGTCGAAATACTTGCAGAGGAAAACAGTTCCAATCATCAGTGATCAACTTTGACCACAGCTGTGGTCCTTTGATGTCATTGTTAGATGATTGCATTCATTTTACTTTAAATGGCATATGTGTTTTTACAGAGAGAGCTACAGACCATTGTAGTGTCATATGTGCACAAAGAATGTCCTCCATAATTACTTTGACTTCCAGTTGTCTAAATCAATGAATGGATGGAATGCAATGCAAAGCTTTCTCTCTGATTTACCATGTATATATAGTTATGCTTGAAGGTCAAACTAGAGTCATGAAAATTGTTGAAATTAAAGTGAATTTGCTCACATCCTGTGCAGAATGTGCCATGATACAGATACATGTTTGCCAACCTTCATGATTGATGCAAGGGATGGCAACAGTAATTTTCAAGCGTTAGCAGTGGTGGACCCCCTTTTAATTTTGTTCACAAAAATTGCATGGCGGAGCTGTTTTTTAAAAATATTATTATTTTGTTTTTTTATTTTTTGCTTGTCAGCTGATTAAACCTGGAAGTGGCACCAGAAATATTTCTAGCGTACGGAATTTCTGGATCCGCCCCTTGGTTTAAGCAAAATATCAAAGTAGTTATTATCTCCATGGCAATGCATAGATCAGCATGGTCCACTGTCTGTGTCGCCGTTTACCTTGTATAGCTCCACATGCTTTGCGGCAATGTGTTCTGTGTCCACACCACTGCAAAATGGCCTTGTTCCATGAAATTTATAAAAGAGTTCAAGGATGCAAGTCGATACACAAACAACATGGAGACTAGAAGTTCAAGAGGGAAGAATGTCAAGAGGATCAGAGATTAATATATATTCATTTCGGTTATGCAACATCATTGCTTTGAAATATTGACCGTAGGATTAATGCTGTACGTGTGTGTGTGTGTGTGTGTGTGTGTATGTGTGTGTTTTGCTATTGCTGCTACATCCATTAACCCTAATCAGGCTGGGCTTTTTTGGCTATGCTATATCTGGGGGGGGGGGGGGGGGATTCCGCCCCCCCTTCAGATCTCGCCTATGGAACGCGCGATTGCGCCGAAAATCGGCACACGCGACGCCCGCGACGTATTCTATCAAAGTGTATGGTTGCTTTCTCCGAAAAATTTTTCTTATATTTTATATTAATTAATTATTGTAATTTATGCATAAAATCAGTTTTGGGCTCTAAATCACTTATTAATGCTCCAATTAAGATAATTTCTTTTTAAAAATGTTTCTTGTATCATTCTTCTGAGACATAGGATAAAAAAAAAATCTGTATCGAAATTAATTTCTTATGTATTTTATTGTTTTTTGAATTTCTTATGTATTTCTCTGTTTTTTTACCTTTTGTTTTTGTTTTTTTTTGGCCAAAATTTGTCACAGATATTTTTCGAAGCATTATTATGGTAAAATAGATTAATTTCGGCCATTCTAAGTGAAGATATGAATTTTTATGTGAATTAATTGAAAAAACACAATTTTCATTGGATTTGTACACAAAATCACGTTTTGGAGCAATTTTGGGGTTGACAAATTTTTTTCGAACAGGCGTCGCGTCAAAACGGTACGCGCGGGCGCAACAATTTGGGTCTCAAAAGTTGCGCGATACTTGAAAGAAAAAAGTCATGAAACATCGCGGCGGGAGCTTATCGCGTTGCGAAGATATTGCGCGAAACGTCGAGGGGGGGCGGATTCCGCCCCCCCCCCCCCCAGCCTGATTAGGGTTAAGCCTAAAACCACAGCTGATCCTTCCCTATTTATACTCCTGGGAATGGTCAACTGCTTAATAATTTGTATGGTTCAATGATTAAATTCCTTCCCATTATAGGCAAGAGTTCAGGAGGAGGAGTACAGACAGACTCAGAGGGGGCTGAAAGGCAGTAATTTTAGTACACCAAGGGACAGCAAGAACAGTACCCCAGGAAGCAGGGAGCCTGGAAGAAAGTGAGAAGATATCATTTACCTCATACAGTGCACTCCCGTTATAACAAACATGGTTATAACAAATTATTTCTTTTTTGTCAACAAAGGAGAAATTCAGGCCCAAAAAGTTATAATCTATGTAATATTCATATTTGTAATTTATTTCAGTGTTCAGCTATAACAAAATTTCAGTATAATGAAAGAAAACTGCTGATCATGAGGACTTCATAATAACAGATTTACAGATGCTTCAAAGTTTATCCACAAGTTGTTTGATGACTTGTTTGGGTTTACTTGCTGATGTTTGAATGTAGGTAATAAGACCTGTCCCTTGTATATGCTTGACTTTGTTTGTATGTTAATTGGTAACCTGATAATATGCAGCATTTCATAAAATTTCTGTTTTGCTGCTTTTTTCTTCATTCAGTGTACCGGACAACCAGAGAGTTATAGACCCCCGCAGGGGACCCATTAGAAAGACAGCCGCAGTGAAGAAGCTACCCAAGTTGGACACGCCGTAGTGTGAAATCATGATTCCGTGATGAAGTCGGCCATGTGCAGTAGGATGATTGGAGTGAGAAACAAACCGGATTCCACCGTGCACAAGAGCCTGCTTAGTTTGCCCATGAGTGGCTGACAATGACTACCTTCAGCTTCTTCAATAGCTAATATCATGAAGTGACAATAGAGCAGTCATGTAGTCTTGTGATTTGCGAAATGTAACTTGCACTGCAAGCTTGGACAAAGCATTACATGTAAAGTATGATAGTTCTCAGAAGGGCTATTCTTTCACCATTTGGACTTTGCTTGCAATATACTGTACTGAAAGGGTCTACCAAGAAACTTGTCTGGCCGATGCGATTTTACCAGGATAATGATTTGTTTTGGAGTATTTTCAGATCGAAAGTCTAAAATAATTGAAGTCAGTTTACCCGACATTTATTCCTCAATCACTCTCACCATTCAGAAGTGGGTAGGTACATAGTACGTCGCTTGATGATCTATCATTCTGCTGTTCTATAACAGTCGCATTTCCCAACAAGCAGTATGCAATTCACTCTCGCACAGAAGAGTGATGGATGCCGCTATGGCTCAATTTATATTCGATTATGAAATATTACATAGCAACCATGATCAGATATATTCTCTGATTGCCATGCTGTCACCATACTTTTTTTAGGCCAATATTTCGCATTTTGGTTTTGACCTAGTAGATATTGTGTCATCAAAGAGTTATTTCATACATTTCTTATGCATATGTGTACATTTTAGGGCAAAAATCAACAGTCTCTGCAGGCACACAAGAACTTTGGTTCACCTTTAACTTTGACTTGCAGCAAAGCCAAGTGGTCTTGTCTTTTACAGTCATTATGCTGAAATAGCACAAGCTGTATTTAGTCCCTTGACTCTGAACCATTATCATTCACATTTATGGGCTTATTCATCTGTCTTGTTGCTTGTACTTGTACGATGTAAATGAGTGGGCATGAAGACTGAAATTTGGAACAAAGTGGCTCATTGGAGTGTAACTAAAAGTAGATATTTTTGTGTTAAAATATTATGTCATATATTTATTTGGAAGAAAGTAAAGCCCATGCAAAGTTTAGATGTTTTTCAGTGGTGTAAGATAAAACCATCTTCCATCCTTGTGCCTTTTCTCCGAGACCAAACAAAAACAAATACAAAAAAAAATCAGATCACAAGTTTTGCAAAACCTTTGATGTTCGAGTACACCTGAGAGCGAAAAATTTTCTCATCTTTTACACTTGAAGTTCAAGAATAAAATAGCTAATGGTAATAACAGAGAAAAATTGAGGGTTTTTTTTTTAGCAATCAAAATGACTGCGCTGGTATAGATAGATATTCTTGGGATTATCCTGGAACATGCAATGTACTTTTCAAGCTTTATTTTCATGTTGTAGATCACTAAGAGTAGATAGAGTAAAATATCTCTGGACCAACTAGTGAGCTTATATGCTAAAATACAAGGAGTATGGCACTTCAACACCTTTGTGGTCACCAAGCACGAGACATGCTGTAGATAATATTCACTGGACTGTCCATGGCAATAGTCCAACAACACAAATACTTTGGATGCCATTTTTTTCCCATTGTCCGAACTTCCATGCAATAGAATAACACTAATCATCTCCACTTTGCTGAAGCATAAACCTCGCAGACTTGGGGTGGGGAAACCAATGAGAACCCCAATCACTAGATAGTATTGGACTGTACAACTCCCTCATTGCACTTTCCTTCTATTCCTTAAATCTTACAGAAATTATGTGTGAATGTGACTGTGTAAGTTCAAATTATTTGTTGTGTTTATAATTACTATCATTTTTTTAATGCAATTCTTCAAATTTGCATCCCATTGAATGTGCATGTAGCAGTTGACATGCAAGAAATAACTTGCATCAACATCGAGGTCAGATTATCTGCAGTGAAACTTTCATTTTCTATCTTTCAGTTGTCTCAAGAAAGGAAAGAGTCACCTTTGTAACATAGTGGTGATGCTTTGATTGAATCAATAATATGAAAGACACTGCCTGACCTATCGCTTTAAGCATCAATAGGACTATCAATTTAAGGCCCCTTTGGTGATTTGCATTTCAGGGCTGCTTTAATTTGTACACGTACCATGTTCATATATGTGTCATGGCACAAAGGTTTGTACACATTCCAACACACATTCTACAACTCGTGAAGAGAAGCCCATCCCATTAATTAAGTGTAGAGTTAATGCAAGTGAAGTGCAATAGACATTTTAAATTTCAAATTATAAATGTAGATATATATGTAGTTGTGCCAAGGGCAATTATTAAACATCTTTTACCCTCATCAAAAGTGAATGTGTTAACCTTATTGTGTGAGCTGTGTCAAAATTGTCTCAGGAGAGCCAACTGCGCATGGGGTGAACATTCTCTCCCAATACTGTACTTCACTAACAGCCAGACTACAGCAAGTTGTGTATAGACATTTAAAGTGATGGTATAGTTTTGGTTGAGATGGGGATTCAGTTCAATTCATTTTGAATGATAATTATATGAAATATTAATGCATACTATTTAGGAGGAATTAGAAGTTTGGACCCAACTTTTATTAGGAGCTCTTTGTTTACTTTGATTTTTGTATATCTTAGCCATTTCAAAACTGATTTTCATCCAATAAGCTTAATTTTTCTTAGCATTGTATGCTTTTAAGTTTTCATATACATGTAAAAATAAGATTCAAACATACCAAATGAATGTATTGAAGATTATTAGAAACCACTTAATAAGTGGTTTCTAATTATCTCTCAAAAAGTTATAAACCTGAATCTTCATCTCAATCAAACCTGTATCATCCCTTTAAAGGGAAATTTCACACCAGCAAAAAGTTAGTCTGATAAGAAAGAGTACAATTTTTTAAACGGGTTAAAATCACATTAAAATTCAAAAAGCTATGAAATTGTAAAGTTTTGCTTATTTTCACTAAAGAGCTCTTGAACAGTCAATACAAATATGCAAATGCCAGGATTGGTTATCACCATCACAATTTGCTACATATTTTGTACATGTCTTGAAATTTCCATTTCTTTTTCATGCAATTGCGCTTCAGTCTCCAACTCTTATATATTTGACTGCTCGTTATTTCACATTTCTTCAGCCAGGAACGTTGTTTTGCATTTTTATAGCAGAATGATTTAATTTGTGTCCCTTTCTCTTGTACTGTATGTGATCAGTGGAAAATTGTGTGGTGACTCATTTACATATTATTCACATCAAAATGTTCCAAGGACTGTTTTGTGAAAATTTGTGAAATCCCAAAATTTCACAAGTTCCCTAATTCTTATCTGATCTTGATAATATTTTCACTGTCATGTTTGGAAGAAAGACCTGAAACTTGTTGAATTTATCAAATTTGCACAAAATCAAGGTAGAAAAAATTACAAAATTGCAGTATAAGAGAGCAACATTTACCTTGGTCTTTTATAATGTGCTGCCAATTGAAGGATCTCTAATAAATTTAGTGATTTACAGATTTTTATTTCAATATAAACAATGGTACATTATCAAAATATTGCTGAAATAAAAGAGAATTTATGCTGCCTATTTAAATAATACAAATAATGAGCAACACCAAACCACATGTAAATGTGATTCCTGGAAAATGGATCGGTTAAACTCAAAATCATCTGTTTGGTTCCATAATATTTGACGGACACCTGGTTGACTGCATCCTGAAGAAGAACACCTATTGTACACCGTGACACATATCAAAAACGACAAAACCACACACACACACATACTTGCGTTGGCCACCAGACACGAACATATTTGTGCCAACTGTTGACACAATTTTTTAAAGCTCTTTTTTTTCTTTCATGTTCTCTGATTTTGAACAACCTCTCAAAAATTCCACACCCATGGCCTTGCATCTACAGAACACTCTTCTGCAATAATAATCACTTCAATATATCAAAAAGGACAAAATTTATGTGGACAATAAACACAATTCAATAGGTTGTACAGTGTTTGCACATGAAATATAGGTTTAATGCACCCTCCTTGACCACAGAGCTGCACAATTCATTTAAAAGTCATCTCTACATGGCACACTGATGACTAAAACATTTCCATGAGACAAGCATACATTGAGGTTAGTCTTATTCACTTTGAATGCATGAGAACTATACATTCAAAGCTACTCTTGCTCTAATTCACAGCTGTTCTTTGCAGGAACCAATTTTGGGAACATACCACTGGTCAAATTGATTCCTAACAACAGATCTTTTTACTATTCTATTCCACTGTTTCTTTCTAAAGGATAGTCCCTGCCAAATGAACGCTCAATTCATTGCAATTACAGTACTTGCATTTCTATTTGGTGAATGACATGTTTTGACTGCATGTCCTCGACACACTTTGGCAAGTGACATTGGAAACCTCTGCAAAGGAAGAGTTAAGTAGAGCAAACTAGTAAAGTTATTCATTTCACTTTATACTTTTATATGATGCACTAACTGACATTATTACATTCCAAAGGACAAGCAGTCAGTGCAATATGCGGGGTGTGAGAGTACTTGCAGAAAAAACAAAATCTGAAAATTATGAAGAAAAAAAAAGACTGAAGTGCATCTAACAGAACATTTCAATGCATTCAAATTGCTGAAAAGTCTGAAAAGTGGGTTTTGGGCAGAGTAAAAAGGTCTGAAATGAGATTAAACTCGGAACTCTCATATTCCTGAATATGGCTAATGATTTGAGTACGTAATAATGTTTGGGTCATGTCCTCAATACTGCCAATTGTTTGAGAATAATGGGTGCAGTAAAGAATATTGCAGGACTGCTAGCAGTATCAAGCTCCTACGTACACCAACTGTAACTTAATGCAGGCATGGAACAAATTTACATAAAAGTGCAAATCCCTATCATAGACTATCTTGTCGGGTCAAAGTTTCAAACCAGAAAAAGGCTTGGCTGGAAATACAATATGGAGGTATGCTTCAACATTAGTGTGCATGGAAGATCTGAAGACAAACTCTTCTCGATTGTAAATAACAGTTTGCTTGCAGATTCCAACAAACGGGTGTCCCGTTCCATGACTTTTACTCTGTAACCCTTTACATATCACTCTCAAAATCATTTCATATCTGATACTATTTACACATCAACATCTGTGCATAACATTATGCACGGATTTGCATGCAGAGTAGATTTCTGCAGGTGATTGGCATGGTTGATTCTCAGCGGACAGGAAGCCATAGTCGTGTTATTTCCGCCAGCTTCTTGGGCTCTCCTGCAAAATACAAAGACATGTATTACTGTGAGCTTAAAAATTTGAAAGTCACTCATGATGTACATTTGTACAAACACATAGGGAAAAAAATTGTTAGTGTTGAGGTTGAGTGGTTGAGGTGAGGTGTTGTTCACTTCAAGACATAAACAGGAAAGAAATGTTTGTGTTCATTTACAATCTACCACTTTAATAATGATATGTTCAGGTAACGTTGAACTCAGTACGGTATATTTCTGATTAAGATACTCTTGCCACTGATTCATCATAGCACCTGAATTCTCTCACATTCACCACTCTGTGTTTCCAGCATGTCCCAAAACTTGTAAACATTGCAATGTTAAACATAACATTGCAATATTGAGTGGTAATGTGCTGGAGGAGAAACAGTGGATTAAGAATGAGTTCTTTTTGTGGTTTCTAAATTCTAGAATTTGAAGCTTGTGGACCTTGTCACATGTGTATGGACAGGAAAAACATGGTTTCTTGTCTTTCAAAGAGATGGATATATACCTTTCTTGAAGTCATCTGGATTCCTCTTAATGTACTCCTGTATGTAGAATTCCTTCTCTGCCACCCTCCTGCTCTCTAACTTTGCAATGTAGTAACCGAGGACTCCTCCGACCAGGGATGCAATGATGTGCCTATGCCCACCTGAAGTTGATATAAAGTCATACAAAGATATGGTTTACACATACAGTGTAATTCAGCTTCTAATCAGGCACACAATGACACACAAGTGGAATAACACTTATTAATATGGGACTACAGTCAATGTTTTGGTTGCAAGAGTCATGATTTGTTACGAAATCAGATATTTTTGTAATCCTTTTTTTTTGTGTGTGTGTCCATTACATGTACACCTGTCTGTAGTAGGCCCTAGTAAAACTAATGACTTGAAGGATATATGTGCGCTGTGCACAGGTTCAAGTGGATCAGTTGTTATACTATGGGCGGGTTTAACTGCGATTGACCGAATCAAGAAAAATCATCAATTTGGACAGGAAGAGACTTTTGGAGGAACCAAATTTTGCATGACACGAGTTGTCACCAGTTGAACTACTGTACATCTTTACGTATCCAAATCTAAAATAAATAAAATGTACAATTTTCTGTCTGTCCGGTAACCAGGGTGCAAGGTGCTGTAACAAGTATTTAACATGGCACATGTGTTGGGGTCGCTGGTCCCTGCTGGTGCGGTTACGGATATTTGTCCGGAGGAGTCTTTTTAATCATATTTTCACTTTTTTAACAGTTACAGCTCTCCTTCCGTGAAGCCTGAACCCCCCCCCCCCCCCCCCCCCCCCCCCGGACCAGGCCCCAGGGTAGAGAACCCCCTGAGTAAACTCAGTACTTAACGTAGTCTCTGCAGAACACGAACCCGAAGACAAGATACAGACCGATCTTTTGCTTGGTCAATGCACGAATACACTTTGTGTTCGGGCTGGTCGCAGTTAGAATGACCCCAGCCCAGGCGCAGGTCACGGCCCCAGGGTAGAGAAGCAATCTTCTTAGCCTGACTTAGGAGTTCAATCTAAATTACTAGCTTAAGTCACTCTAGGGCCTACATCATCATGACAGACAACCGCACAGCACAGCGCCCCGGGGTTTCCATACACAATTTCTCACACATCGGACTGTTGAGTTGTCTACAAATACAAAGCAAAGGTTATGTTGAAGCAACGCTTCATAAACGAAGCTCATACATCTAGGAAAAAACATAAGAGTATAAATTACCTGATACTAACGGAACTTTCATAAGTCCATTATATACAAGCGACGATGCAAGTCCATAACCAGTGCACATAAAAGTGTATTTGTTGAAAATTCGGACTTGTCCGGCGATTCGTTCCTCTCCACTGGAAGCCATGTTGAACCCATAGAAATCTAGATCGGCGGCGCGCGGTGATATGAGTCAACGCGGATCTCATGCAAACACACACGCCGTGTACCACGCGACTGGAGCTAGCTAGCTAGCTGGTATGATAATCGTCGGGCGGACCCACAGTCAGTCGCTCGCCCCGCACGTTCCGGGGAACTCTCAGGTGAACAACCGCTCCGGACTGCATCGTTGAGTAAGCGACCTACCCTTAGTTTCTTATTGTTGCATATTTTTCATCCACTTATGATTTACTATTAGCTGTGTAATGGTGCCCTTCTGACCGAGGTATAAACGTGATTCCATGCGATCAAACATGAAGCTATATTAACCCTTGCAAACACTAACTGTTTGTCACTGTTTATATAGCCATGCCAGGAATAATCAACATGTACCATTTGCTGTTCAAATCCATTTACATGTACGTATATTATTGTTTGTCATAAAACATATCGAAGTGAGAGTCGATCAGTATAAAAAAATGTGGAGAGTCTTCATTCTCCACCAGAGAATGATGTGTGAGGTAAACTTGATAGTATATCCACTCTATACGTTGCCAGACTAACTGCGACCAGCCCAAACACTTTTCTTTTTTTGTATTTTACAAAAACTAGAGCTAGAGCTTACAAATAGCTTACCCATACTGCTCCTGGTGGTAATGATACTGGTATAAAGATTCATGGTCATGCAAAGCACAGAGTATGAAATCGAGTGGAGGGTTTGTGAATAAGGGAGGCTTGATCAACCAAGAACCAAGAATACATAAGATGATCGATCCTAGCCGAACAAAGACAAAGTGAATGCCAATACATACAAGAGCAATGCTGTTAATCATCTGGAAAAACATTACTTGGCAAGTCAAATAGGAAGGCACATGATGTAGCATGGTCATGGGTTACACTAACCGCACCACTCACCAGCGGCCCCAACTAGATACGGCATTTACTTCCATCAGTTTCCTGCTGTTAGCATCTCAAGCAGCTACAGAGCATGCATGTTAGAGTGTGTACATGCAAACCTCAATTATGTGCTGCTTGAACTCCCAATTTCATTGAACCTATTTGCCAAAAGATGAAAATCAGCAAAAAAAAAAAAAAAATGCATTGATAAATTCCTGGATCACTACCAAAATTTAATCATCTGTTCCCTGTGTCATTATCAACTTTTACTTTAAGTTTCATTCAAATTCATTCACAACTATCTTTCTGAGTTATTTTGCAAACAGGCAAGCAAGCAAACTAATATCAACAAAAACATTATAACCTTCTTGGTGGAAGTAATTTCACAACCCAGCATTGCTAGCAACACTGCCAAATTACCATTATTTTGGTTACATCTTTTGTGTCATTATGCATTTAAAAGGTTTTTTTTTTTTTCATTTCATTTCATTTATTTATTTCTATTTCAAATAAAAAAAATACAACAAATTCAATGCATAATATAATACACTTAATCATTTCTTTCTTACAATCTGAAATTACGCCTTTGTTTAATTAAAGTTGATGTGAAATGTGAAATAAACAGAGAACTTGAAAAAAAAAAAAAGGCTCAGAGGCCTTGTGGGGAAAAAGTCCTCTAGACAACATAATGTAGGTGCAATTATCAACAAATTACATTAATACATATGTGCAATAATACAGAACACACATCATATTGCAAACTATTAGAGGAAGTGGTGAATGGATCAGTATTTAAGCAGGAGAAAATTTTTGAGAGACTGTTTAAATAGTCATCTGTTAAGCCTTAATCCACCCCAGGAGCGGATCCAGGAAATCCGTAAAGGGGAGGTGCCTTAACAAAATTTAATGGAAAGCAAACGCCCTCCCCCCCCCCCCCCCTTGGCTAATTTTTTCTTTTTATTTCTTTTGCTTTAACAAAAAATAAAGAAGGGGTGTGCAACCCCCTCTGGGTCCACCACTGCACCCCGTGGTGAAAAATAGGTTTGACACCAAGTAACACACGTTACACTCATGTTGACTCATGGGAAAATAGGTATTTGATGCACTCTTCAACATTTTCTGTGAGATTTTATGATATTCGTTGCAGAGCATCATGCATTTGCAGGGAATCAAATCTGAAAATGATATCACATGTTCTCATTAGAATTAAATGCACAAACTGGCTTCTTTCTGTATACATTTTGTGTCTAAAAATAAATCACTTTTTACAAAATACCATACAGTGATGAAGTCATTAACATTTGACAAAATTTATCTATGCTCACCCTTCCATGTTACAGGTAAAATGAACAATTTTTGTAAAAAAAAAAAATACCATCAGCTGAATGTGAAACTATGGAATATGCCTTTAATCTTCTATGTCAGAATCTCTCCAGTACAGTAAAGAATATAAACACCATATATATACCTGGTATTGTTCAGTGTCCTGTTATGGTGCAGTGTGTGGTGTTGTTGTTGCTGTTGTTTTTTTTACATGCCGCAGTTGCGACATAAAATGTGTACAAAAATATTCCCTGGACTAAATATCCATTTGATGTCACCAGGTTGATATACCTCTATTGTATGGCAAACAGCATGTACCAGTATGTTACTCTACCTGCTTTATAGTCTTGTAGAGTAGCTGGTACCTTCTCTCTCTCCAAACCAGTATGTGTGATCATTTCGAGTGCAGAGTGAAAAATATATCTAGATCTATGCAGATATGTACATCATTATACTTTTCTTTGAGACCACCACTTTCCAAAAACAAACCTAGACAAAGTATTTGACCAAAGACCTATTTTTTCTCCCCACCCCCTTAATTATGTCATCATGTGTATTGTTCTTGGGAGAGGCACTCCTTTGGGGAATCCCTTATTTCATTTCCTACCCTATCTCAGGAAATCATCCACTTCCTGCAGCTTGGTTTTGATTGGATGACCTGACTGGATGAATGTGCTGGTAGCCAGCCATGCACCAAAGCTTCCAGTCTTGCTTCAGACACTCAGTGGTGCCAGACTGTTACAGAGGACAGTCAAGACTAAGGGACACAAGGTAAGCTGATTTTTTTTTTCTTTCTTTCTTCAATGACACCTTGACTTTTCATATTTCATTAAAAGATATGTATATAGGTCTATATTATATTAGACTATATGCACATTAGAGATTTTCCCCTCAGTATGATGAGTTCCATTGTTATGGTAGCAAGAGTCCGAAATCAAGGGGAAAGGAGACATAGTGAGGTGAACCATTTCCTTAAAAGACATATTGAGCTGGAATGATACAAAGCACATGTGTGTGCATTGGTAGTATACCACTGTTGCTCGGGTGACAAGACTCTGTATCTTAAATTTTGGTGAAAATGGCTTTTTTTGGATTTATGGTCAGATAATCAGATAATCAGTCCTGTCCAAATCCTAGCTGTCTTAACCCCCAAAATGAAGCCACCATGGCATGTCAAAGGAAAGGCTATCCCATTTGATATAGTGCTTTGGCTGACATTTTATATATATATATATATATATATACAGCTCTCCTGAACATTTGACATTTTGTAGATTTGTTGCCCCAGCGACGACATGAATGGCATCAGTTAAAAACTATTGTGAGTCGGAAGAAAGAGATACAGTGGGGTAAACAATTTGCATTCTGAAATCGCCACAGTGAAGACAAAGAGCACATGTGAATGTGCATTGCTGGTTCTCTACTGTGTAAGTCAGATTATTAGAATGGTGACATATTAAAGTTGACGTCAACATGAGAGCTTGGGAAATGTAAACTGTGGTCCTTTATGTTTGAGGTATATCATACAAAATACATGTATATCTTCTTCTTTTTTTTTAGTCTGTCATTAATGCATCCTTTTAGAGTCCATATTGATTAGGCCCTGGTTCATGTTTCACAGATACGACATCATGAAGCACAGGATTTCTCTTATCCAGGCACAGAGTGTATTATATTGTGAACTGTTTGTGTGTACATACAGTAAACTTTTATATTAATAGCATGTATTGACCTAAAGAGTACCTGGTAAAACTGATAGAGTAGTTGGCAGTGGAGCGCAACAATGCAAAATGTTTTCCATTCTGAAACAGCTAATTTTGTGATATCATGTCTGCCTTGTTCTTTGCCCGTAAGCTGAAGACCATGACGAGTATCAGATGGGCTTTCAAGTGCGGCTCCTGGAAGCCTGATCAATCGGAATGGCTCCTGGCCTCGTCCAGCATCCAGCCGGAGGAGAAGAAGAGGATTGGTCAGTTTGTCTTCACCAAGGACGCCAAGTCAGCGATGGTTTGTTTTCCAGTCCAGTCTCTCCTTACAGGAATCAAGAAGAGAATTGTTGATTAGTGAGGATGGGAAAGCCACATTAAGGCAATTGCTGAGGGACATAAAATCTCATGGGGAACTTTGCAAGTGGTCTTAAGGGAGTCTATTGAAATCTGAGTAGGTGTTCATCACCTACTTTCTTGAACAGTCTGCACAAAGCAGGCCGTCATTGATTGAGAATGGCAAAGGTGACCTTATTGCATGAATTGTATGAAAATTGTGACCTAGTCTGGCAAAAAAAAAAAAAAAAAATGATTGTTGTTTTTTTTAGCCGTTGTTGTTTTATTCACGAGGCTGTCCGTTAAAAGTGTGCTAATGAGCACCTCTGACATAGTACATGGTAACCATTAACCCGTTGATGACAATTCACAAGTATACTAGTACTCGGGCAGGGGTCTATGATAAATGCGTGTTTGTAGCAAAATTAGCTCGTCCTCAACGGGTTAACTACGTGTATGTGACAGCCGTATGTCCCACTGCTTGATATGACTTCATATCAGTACCTCTGGTGCAGTGAGACTCGAAATTTTCACATGTCTACTCTGTATCAACTAAATGAGCCTTAGGGACTCTGTCCATGTCTTTCCTGGAAATTTGCTGAAGGTGTCGAAATGATATGGCAATTATTCAAAACATTTAACTCACATTCTGCTGCCATTTCAAAGAATAATCAACTTACTTTCATGTTTACATTGAGAAGTAAATGGTGGTGCATGTATAGCTCAGAACCCCTCCCCTCACCCGAAAAAAATAAAACAAAAATCTTGTCATACAGGAAATATGACGTGGGAAGCTAGGACTAGGATAATCACTTGTCAGTCTCCCTTTGATAAACATTATCCCCATCAGACCACATGTCGGAATCTTATCGCCTTTCAGAGTCTAACATAAACTCGACGATCTCACTTGCCATTGTGAGTTTTTGTGATGCCAGGTCAAATACAAGAGTCTTTC
The DNA here is from genome assembly GCF_964275005.1 of Diadema setosum. Classification (NCBI taxonomy): domain Eukaryota; kingdom Metazoa; phylum Echinodermata; class Echinoidea; order Diadematoida; family Diadematidae; genus Diadema; species Diadema setosum. The sequence goes on from NC_092695.1 coordinate 29,598,202, forward strand.
TACCATTTTACCCCATTCAGCAGGACGGCCTCTTGGCACGGAAGGCCATCCACGAGACCTTGAGCATCCGTGGGCAGACATTAAACTGGCCAGGACGGAGAGGGGAAAGCCCTATCTGGTGAACACGGACTCCATCGACCGAGCCGAATACCCCAGCTTCAATTTCAACACGTCCCACCATGGGGACTATGCTGTCCTGGCGACAGAACCTGAGCTACCTTGCGGCGTGGATGTCATGAAAGTTGTCAGGCCAATGAGATGTGCTCTCTTCTTTTCTTACCTAAAGCATTTGTTCTTTTAAAAGCCTCAGCACCAATAAAAACTTCATTCATGTTGAAGCTTTCTGAATAACATGGACACCACAAATCTTTGCAGTGTCCTGGAAGTGTGTTAGTTTTAATTCAGAATATATGATAACATTTGCCACAGTCTTTTGTAATCATCACTTGAAACATAAAGGCACATCATGTGAGTGGAACTTCCACTAATGATATGATCCACGTCACCTATCAGATATGTTCTGTGCTAGGAGTATAGATTTCATTTTTTTTTTTTTTGTAAATGTGACCAATAAGGAAATATTTGAAATCGTGAAAGCAATGCACCATGGAATCAATTGCATAATGATAGAGCTTTCCAAAAACTGGACATGAGATAAGAGATCTGTAAAATTTCAAGAGTTCACTCAATTTCACCAAATTGTCATGTCTGTCACTACAGCATATACAGACAAAAAAGGTGATGATGTAATTTTCTCACAAAGACAAAATAGCATTTTAACCCATTGAGGATGGACTGATTTTGCTATAACACGCATTTCTCATAGACACCTGCCTGAGCATTCTCAGGACTCATCTTCAATGGGCTAAATTGACTCCAAATGACTGGGCAATAAGGATAAAGTGCTTTGCCTATGGACACTTTTGCTACCACTGTAGACTGGAAGAAGGGAGGGAGGGACCTCGGGATTGAAGAGTCCGTTGAGTTAGTTGTCCACTGAATCACAGCAGCTCCTGTCGAACTGATTCAGATCGTTTAAATATGTCGTTGCTTATATCAACTTTAGTGCCTCTGTATTCAAGACTATTGCCTTGTTACCTTTAAAGGGGAATCATCGAATGAAACCCAAATAAACATATGGATTGAGTGAATGCAGCAATATCATTAGAAACACATAAGAGAAAGTTTGAGGAAAATCAATAATCCTTTCAGAGGTTATGAATTTTATAGTTTTGGTGCTACCAACGCTGGATGAGAAGACTACTACAGTTCATGACATCGCATATGGGAAAAAAAAAAAGTGAATGGTCATCTCTTGTCAAGCATGCAAGCGCTTGTTTAGTATGCTTGCTAAAGTGAGGCAAACTCTTTGTTACAAGTACGCGCAACGACATGATTACTGCGTCTATCGCCAGTGATCAAGGGTGCTACCAGTAAAATTGATGCATGGCTCTCGACCAACAAGATTACAGGATTCTCTTTACCTGTGACGTTCTATAATGTTATTCTTCCCAGATCAAAGCATGGAGGATTTCTTCAGGATAGAAGAGACAGTTTACTCCATACGAGTGGCAGACTATCATGGCAGCAGACACACCATACCAACGCTTCACAGGTTCTACCGACATTGGGTAAGTCTAATATTTTTGTTGGTTTTGAGTTTTCTTCTTAAAAAAAGGGGAAACTTGTCTGTATGGTACACGTAATTTCCTTCCTTCTTGAAAACAGATGAATTGGAGGAGTGCTTATTTGTGCTTGTGTCAGCCGTGATTGTAGTCTACTGTAAAAGTGGAAATTTTCGCGGTGTTGAAATTTTTGCGCATTTCGCGCAACTAGAACCTAGCACGAAAATTAAAAGCATGCAAATATTTTTGCGTGCCGTATGTTCCAGTAGTTGAGGTTTTGACTCCGCGGAATTAAAAACACATGAAACTCTTCTTGCCTGGCTGAGCGCTAAAAATTAGTCGCGCGAAAATATCCACTTTTACAGTACACGTCTATGTATAGCTACTTTTAATAATAAGATGGATCTTTACTCATGTATTCTATGTTGGAGACACAGTAACGTATTCATTCATGCAAAGTCAAAAGTTTTTGTTTTGTCTTCCTTTAGTATGAAAGCCAAAACATAGTTCTGGTATGCCTGCAAAAATTGTCAAATTTCGTTTCCAAATGTACATATATGCCTAAGAAATGTGTGGAATAACACTGTAATAACAAGGTATTTGTTGGGTAATGACAAAACTGCAAAATATTAACCAAAAAGTTTGATGGAGTCGCAATCTCAGAACTTATTGATTGGGGTCAGGCTAACTTGGACTGGGGGAACAACTCGGATGTCGGCTAACTCATACAAGCATGTTTTACAAATATTGTGGATGTTTGCGAATATAAACCATTATTGTGCGCAATTCATACGCAAGTCTTCCTAAATGCCAGTGGGACCAGGCCGTAACATTCATAAATTATATATTTATTATTTTTTAAATCTTGCTACTTTATTAGGTGATACGCTTTTAGCGTATCACCTATTGTGATTGTCAAAATCTGTCTTTTTTCTTATTCTTCTTTCTTTCTGGCCTATTTGTGAGTCAATATCTCAAGAATGACATTACGGAGTAACATGACATTTTCAGTCAACATGTCTCATGACAATATCTAGCCACAATAGGTTTTCATGACAGTAACGTATCTATGACGTCATCTAGGCGCCATTTTGTGATTTTCGGACCATGTTACATGATCGATCATAACTTCATAACTAAAGGTCCTTTCTGTATCAGTTTTGTGGACATAAAGTTCAGGTCACGCTCTATCTTTCTTTCTCTGATGCTAATTACCTAGGACGTCATCTAGGAGCGTAAGCGCGCGTCAAACATTTAAAAGGCTCAAAACAACTTTCCAATGGGAAATCTCGAAGTTTCAGACAATTTTAAGCGTTTCAAACAATTTTGCGCGTGCGCGTCCGTCCGCGCATTTTCGCGCGCACAGCGCGTCAGTAACATGAAAATGCACATTTTTTGACTGATCTGGATTCCTGATACTTTGAGTAACAATATCCATTGATTTCTGATCGATTTTGACAAATAACAAAGCAATGCACTGGCGTCAAAGTTGAAATTTCGCGTGCGCATCTATGTGCAAATATAGTGAAAAAACATGTCTTTGTTTATTTCGCCATAGCTCTTTAAAACGTCAGGTGACCCTATGTTTTTATTGCATATTACAAAAGCATATGAATTGAAAATAACATTTCAAGTATCATTATTTCCATAATTACAATATGACGTCATCATATCGTCATCTGAAATCAAAAAAGTGGAATTAATTTTTTTAAGGTACTGTTTCTGACATTCATTTGCTCGTATCTCTGTTGTTTAAGCTCAATATTATCCCAAAATCAGATATGTTGTACTTTGAACATTTGCCTTTTAAGTCCATGTCATGCTTTTGATATTTGATGACGTCATCATACCTTAAATTGTGATTAAAGGTAAAGACGCAAAATCGGACAAGTTTACGTGTATTGTCTATGGGAGGTGATTTTTTTTAAAAGCATCATTGACTTAACAACGTTTAAGCACCTTTATCTCAGCTGATTTTGCTTCATTTCCTCTGAAACTTTAATATGTTGTAGCTGAGACAATCAGCTGCAGTAATCATGCATTATATTCTTTGAAATCTCCTCATCGGATTGACAATTTTGCAGTTTAAAACTGAAAATGAAAATGGAATGTGGACAAAACGATTCCCCATTATCTTTCACATACATAAGTTTACGTTCCCCATATTTTCTCGTCGAGACGTATGGCCGAGTGGTTAAAGGCGCCGTCTCAGAGACGTGAGATTGCGGGTTCGAACCCCACAAGATCACGAAACATTTTTTTTTATTTTACTTCAATTTTGTATTACATATTCGTCCATGTAGAAATCACGTTCGTATATAAACGCACCTATACACACACAGAGACACACACACACGCCATATCCCTCTTTTTTGTGTGTTGGAGACCACATTGCTTCGACTGCAGCAACATTTTGCAGGTTGACTTTGTCAAACCGATCATAGTATGTAATGACGACGACTGAGGTGTTGTACTTTGAACAATTGTCTTTCAAGACGATGTCATTGTTTTGTAATTTGATGACGTCATTACACTGAAAATTGTGATTAAAAGGCAAGGTATCAAAACCAGCCGATTATAGGTTTTATGTCTGCGGGACGTATTTTTCCCAAGTTGCCAGAAATGGCATAGTGACCTCAGTCGTACAGGGCCGCTTCTCCGTCTCGCAATGCAATAGATGTTCACCAGGCCACGTTAGTTGAGTGGGCATTGACTTTCCCCCTGTTATATCTATACATTGGTTTTTTTTTTTTTGTCTTACCATTTCCGTGGATGACCCGTGGCCGAGTGGTTACAGAAACGGTTTCGCATGCACGCTCAATATAACTTCAAGGTGCCTATATCACATTCTTTTCTTTGTCGATCACAGATGACCGTCATCTGATGACCACAAGCGTATCACCTAACTCGTCCTCAATGTGACGAGTTTTTCATGTCTCGTCTTTTCTTTTTGTTTCAAAATCTTCAGTTCCATATTGTTTACTTTGTGAGGGGGATGTTTCATATGAAAAACCTGTATATTCTTGATTCTTTTATATTGTTCCCAGAGGATTTTTTAAGAGAGACACCTTTACCCTGAGTCAGATTTCTCTCACAGTAAATTTCATTTGTAGATCTCCTTGAATTCTTTTTCTACAGTTTCAAAACCCTTCCTTCAAAGTCCCGCTCTCTGTCTATCTCTCTCTCTCTACTCTCTCATTTTCTGTTCTGTGACTCTCCTTCATTTCCTTGCTTGTCTCACATATATTTTCCTCTCTTTCCTATGTAGATAGTCTTTGAGTTGATTAGAGGGTTTTCTTGCTTCTTCCCCCCCCCCCCCCTTGGTCTGTAGAATTATACATGTATGAGTGCAATTTTTCTTTCTTAATGGTCCCACCCACTTTCCATGGTGTTCTCTGGTAGTCAAGTTATTTTCATCATCATCACTTCTATTATACAGTATAATATATTTCTCTCTATGTCTGTCTATATTTCTCTATGTCTCTCCCTATTTCACTCTGTCTCTCTTGTCCCATCCAGCGTTGTTAACCCGTTGAAGATAGTCCTGAGTATACTTAGGCAAGTGTCTATAGGAAACATACATTTTAGCATTATAGCAATATCAGCTCGTGTCAGTGGGTTAACGATGCATCATATTTACCCCCCAGTGCCTGAAGGAGAGCTACATCAAGGCCCTCGGAATCGGTCTCGGCTTCGACCTCCAGAGGGCCGAGTTCCGGCTCGGCACCCTCGAGCTGTCGCCCACGTCCGTTGCCATGGATACGGAGCTGTACCTGCGTGATAGGCTGGATAAGAAGTGGGTGTTCCCAGGAAACCATGGTGGACGAGGAGCATTATGTGGCAGTGGCATTGCAGGTTAGTGCTAGCGGGGGGGATGGGGGGATGGGGGGCTTTTCCAGGGGAAGAAATGTCATCAGGCAAGGCGGCAACTACACCGTACTGTATTTTTCGTCGTCAAGATCTTGTCATACTTCCTTGTTCCTGTTGTTATCTTAGGTGGACTTTAACATGCACATTGTTCTATCTTGTAATCTATCCCCAAGGCACATTGACAAATTTCATGTTAACAGATGAGGTCAACAGATTGAAGTCTCCACTCTCTTGCTTTCCCCCACAGGGGAATATGATGTTTGTGTGATGTTGTATGCCAAACGAGGCACAAATAGTTATTGTGAAAATTACCAGTTTGTAAAAAGTAACGATAAGACTGATTTAGATGACAGATTATTTCTCTAACCATGAACAAAAACAAATACCATAAATGATACAAATTGTTGAGGCAGTATGCCATGCAGCACTTCTAATGTCATGATGAGCAAATTTCACATTTTGTCGTCCTATTTTGTGCAGTGCATAAAGGATTATTTTTGCTTGTCCATCTCTATGTTTGCATTGTACAAAAAATTAACTGATCGTATCTGTTGACACATGTCTCATAACTTCATCAGACTTGATGCAGATATGGTGTAAAAAGAAAACTGGTAATGTCTGAGATTAAATCATGAGAGTTTAAGGAGTACAAGCGTAGGCCACAGTTGTATTTCTAAAACATCACAGTCTGTGTAATAGAATAGCTCATAAAGTGTTTGCCCTGATTGGTCATTATTCAGATAGGTATGTCAGTCAGACATTGTGATATCGAGACCAGAATGGTGTAAATGACTATGCACTGTCTGGAGTCATTTTTGTGTAATTTACCTTTTTCGGTTTAGTAGTGTGCGTGTTTCGCTGCAAAGCTCATCAGAAAACTTACATAGCAATCAAGGCTAAGGTCACTAGATTTGACTTTCATTGACCCCATTGTGGTGCCCGTATAATGTATATTAAAAAAAATAAAACATTGCGAGCCCAGCGCACAGTCTATTCATCTCATCAGCTCGCTTGACTGCTTTTGCTCCTGGCAAATTACCGAGCTGTCCTGTGTAGACAGGTAAAAAGAATCTCATATAGGGGCATTGAAGGTTCTTTGAGAATTGTGGAAGGAATGGGTAAATCAGTAGAATCCTCAGTGGGGAAAATGTGCTTTAATAGTCTTTATAGAATTGGACTCGAGCAGTATCAAGTGAATACAGAGCAACAATAAAAGGAAGCACAAGGAGAAATATCTAACTTATTGAATTGAAAAAGAAAATAAAAAGACGATATCACGCAAATTTCATTATGCATTTGGGACCAGATAGTTACACATGGCTGGTTTGTGTAGGATGGAATTGGACCAGACTATAATTACAGTGTACCATTGTAGTTGATGAAAAATTTCTGTATTTCTGCATTCTGTATCTATTTCCCATCCCAGCTGGGACCAGACTACCAGAAGCCGACTTGCCCATCTTTCACAGTCCTGCAGCCGGAGGAGCTCCTCGCCACGGCAACCGCAATGCATCCGGAGGACCTCGCTTACTGGGAGGATTTTGCATCCAAGCAAGAGGCTCCGCATTTACCGCACAGGAAACCCCTGGAAAGAGATTGAAGGGTGTCTGCGGTCGTGGGCAGACTCAACTGTGAGAAACATGCTCTTTTGACATTTTCAGGGAACATGATAGCTCAGAAATGCAGTTTCTTCATCCCCCCCCCCCCCTCCGTCAAGTGTAGTTCATATAAAGTGCAATATTGATTTTTGTAGCAGGATCTCTGCATATGTAACCCATGTAGACCAAGCACATTCATAATATTTGTCAACAAACATTTATTTCATCATGACTCACTTCCTCACCCAACAACTTGTTTTCAAAAATATTATATCTTTATTCCTCCAAGATCTTGTGGAATCCATGTTGTCTCATAATGAGAGGTTACAGTACTAAATTACTCTTTTTCTTTTGTCCTGTCTGTTGTAAGTTTTTACAGTCCCTATGGTTAACCCTTCCTGTGCCAGAGACTTTGGACAGTGTGCACAATGTTGTGGGTTTTTTCTGCATTAATCTGTGCTCAAAAGCACACAAAGGGTTAGTGAAAACATACTACCTCAGAGAGTGATGAGGTACTGCTTTAATGCTGATGAGAGAAAAACCACAAAGTTGTCTCAGTTTTGTTGGTGTTGTTGCTGAGCATGTGAGAGCAAGGTGAAAATGCAGCTCACATGGATCTGCCTTCTTGAAGAGCATTAGGAGCTTCAAGCTCTCTTTGTTTCCCTGCAAGAAATTGGGTATCAACATATTTGCATACATGCCAACTAGTAAGATTTTATCAGATTCAGTAAGATTTTTTACGTTAAAAATAGCAAAATCAGATTTTCTGTCAGAGGAATCAGATTTTTAAAAAAATATTTAGATATACCTTTCATGTGTATTTTCTGAAGATTTGACCGAAAGTAAGATTTTAACTTCAGTTTGCATATAAAATAAGATTTTTTGCAATCCACGAGTAAGATATTTCATCTTGAAATGTTGGCAGGTATGTATTTGCAGGAAGCAATGAAGAAAGAAATTGCTGTCTTCCCTGCCTCCTCCATCACTGTCCCACCTAGCTCCTCCCTCCCCCTCACTATCTCTTTCTCTCTCATAATGTCTTCCACAAATGTTTCTTGATCATGTATAAGGAAAAAAACAGAAGTGGTATTTTCCACATTTTTTTTTTTTTGTGTGTGTGTGTGGACTTTTTCACCTTGACCGTTGAAGACGAGTTCCGAGTGTACTCAAGCAGGTGTCTGTTGGAAATGTGTGTTGTAGCAAAATCAGCCCATCCTCCACGGGTTAACAGCAGATTTCACTCAGTCATCTGCCATGAGGAGGATTGATGGTTGCTAGAGAAAAAAATACACTTGGTAACATGGAATGAGACTTGTTAAATGGACAATTCTTCTGAGTTAACAGTTGCTTGTATGAGTTAAACATTGCAGAACAATACTCGGGAGATTTTTATTTTGATTTGCTGTCTCTCTGATCTTCATGATGTAAAACAGAAAGTGGGAAAATTTACCACCCCTCAGTCATTCTTATGACTGCTACCCAGAGAGCTACTTGTTGAAGATGTTTTCTGATTCACTGCAATGTGTTGTTGGGATTTTGTGCTAAAGCAAAATCTGCTGTTTTGTTTTGTTTTGATTGTTAATTACATATCACGAAACCCACTAATTTTGTGCAGGTTCACTTTTGATGTCACACTAGCATGAAGGAAGAAACTGTTTGTGTTGTGTACAACTCACGTTCTGCTGATAAAAGTGGACTAAACTTTGTACAATAGAGTATTCATATGCTGAAAATAGTAATCCTATATCTACATGTTTTCTAACTTTGCGTCAGCTTTGCTCGTTCACACAGTCCAGAATGTGTGTGTATTTGTGTCAATTTTATCTCTCTATGCAAATAGCTATCATGCTGAACTATCACTTGCTTAAATATTACTGTAAAAGTGGAAATTTTTGCAGTGTGGAAATTTTGCACGCATTTTGTGCAGCCAGAAAGTAGCGTGAAAATAAAAGCATGTGAATATTTTGCTTGCCATATGTTCCAATAGTTTATGCCTTGATTCCTCGGAATAAAAAAAGTGGAATTCACATTACCTGGCTGAGCACGAAAATTACTCACATGAAAATATCCACTTTTACAATATGCACAGTGAATTTACATGTGCAGTGATTTACACTATGATGATAAATGGATGTGATGGAGGAGTGTTCATATATTGTCTGTTTTTTAACCTAATTTACAAATTGCCCTTCATCGACGAGCTTCCGCCAATAGATAACGATCGTTCTAATCCCTTATGGCGGGAGGTACAGTACTACAGATTTATCAGATGAGTGTTCTTGCGTCGAGTTGTGTTTATTGCAACCGATTAATGAATTGACCTTCATCGACATGAATACAACGCGATTATTCATCGTCTTTGAGTAGTAGCCATAAAAAAAAAAGTCATAGGCCATACATACATCCCAAAAATAAACCTGATGAAATTTGATTTAGCATTCCTTAATCAAAGTATGAATTTGCCCCTAAAAATGTTTGTGGGGATTTTTTTTTTCACATGCATCAGGATGTTTTCAATGATTTTGTAGTATCTTGCAGATACAGTATTGCAGTAATGAAATCTTGCATTCATGTTACAACTAAATAGACAAAATAGTGGTATGACTGAATTAAAACTCCATGATATTTCCAGCTGTAAAAATGTACATTGGTGTTTCACATTTCACAATGTCAGATAAAACAGCCGTGTTAAAGGCAATAAACGAAAATATGGGTATCCTAAAAATTATCTTGTTAAGGTTATGAGTTCTTTGTGATCTTATTGTATTGGGAATAAAGTGACTGACAGTTTTGTCGATCATGTAACAGGCTTTTTGCAATCTGCTTATTCATTGGGATGACATGTTTTGTGGCCTTTTGTCAGTTATTGCTTGCCCCATGTGGATGTTTTATCATGGTGCCAAATGTATTTCTCAACACACACACATATACATGTACATCATGTATAAACTTCCATATGTGTATGATTTTATTGTGTGTGCATATACAGTATACAATTCACGTACATGTATGAATACACACACACACATAATACATAAATTATATGTATGTATGTATGTATATATATATATTCACATTATAATGGACATGTGTGAAAATTACCATGCATTTTGGGAGATTTTTTGGGAACTGATTCATATACGTGTACTCGGTGTTCTATGTGTTTATATGTCTCTAATGTAAATTTCTTGATATAGCTATCAATCAATTATATTATTGACAGTAATAAATGGGGTGAAGACACATGGATTATACAGTTGTAATTGTGTTTTGCCTTACATAACATCTGTTTGATGGAAATGAAATATTCAGACGGGATTCAATATTTCTTGACTAGCAACAAATAGTATACATCAGAATATAAAACCATGCAGTGGATATTTGGATATTTAAATGCGATTGAGAAGACGGAAACAAAACGTCACTGGACAATAAATTATTATGCATAATATGTGCACTTAGTAAATCATCTTATATTCGAATTTGATATAATTTTGTTTTATATCATCTCTGTTGACCAATCATAGAAAGCTAATACTGCCTGAACGTGATCTCAACTGCCCAATTACATTTCAAAATTGTCAAGTGATTAAACAGAGATATTTTTCTTATCTAATATACTTTCTTGTAGATACATATGGGCCTGTCAAATGCAGTCTATATCGTGGAACTGAATCAATTATGTCCACACACTTTCTATTAATGAAACACCTGAGAAGTATGACGTGTGTGTTTCTGCATTCAGTTACCATACTTGTCACACTTCACTCACGCTTTTGTTTCTTTGTGGGTCATTAATGATTGCTTATTGCATAAGCGGTATTGAAAATTTGGCATTACAGGACTGATTCGGGAATTGATACAAATTGCAGCGAACATTTAGGTTCCACCATTTTTATGCATTGTCCACCTGTTACATTCAAGTACTGTTTGCAGTGTAAGCTGTCTTACAGCAGGTCTAAAATTTGAGTTTGAAAGCAGTACAGAAGGATCATTCAGTCAATCAGAGAAACAAAGTTATCAACCTGAACAAAATATAGTAACACAGAATAATATGATCCATGAACAGTAATCTATGAAGACAATGAAAATCGAAAAAGTATTGGTCATAATAATCAATCATAAGAAATAGTCTTGTTTTGTGTCAAATATATACAATATATACAAATTACACCCTTTATCAGCTCGTTGAGAGAATTCCACAATATGAATGTCATGATTCTAAGAACTTATCATACAGAGATACAAAGCTGAAGCCAAAATAACCATTGTGAAACTTCAGGCATTCAGCCCAGGTCCTCAGACCAAAACAACTGAGACACACTTTCTTTTGCATCTTGCACACTTACGAAGGGGCTGACTTCCTTACAGTGCTACTAAAGCTTAGGGCTGAATGCTGAGTTCACAATGGTCTATCTATTGGCTTGCTCTCTGTATGAATATACTGTATCTCTATAGAACATCATAGAAACAACTAATATAAGAATTCTTATATCCGTGTTTGGGTTATTCGAATAACCCGAACACGGGTATATTGTAAGTTATAATTAAACTTTATTTACAGACAAAATACCTTTCTGCGACTAATTTTTTTTTCTGCACCCTTTGTCGTGTAAATTGGAGAGAACGTATTTCTAGAGTAGAAAAGGATATATTGAAAGAGTCTATTAAAACATTCTCGTCCTGTTTGTTATTCTTGCATCTCCCTACACTATAAAAAACACATACAAAAATGTAACAAAAACAACAGACAACACAGAACCGATTGGTATTCTGATTAACCAAACAAGAACAAATTCAGAACAGTTATTCAGAAATACTACTTTGAGAAAAAAAATGAAGGCAAGCTAGGAACGATGATTTATTATTGATGAAAACGAAAGAAAACGAACAAATGAAAATTGACCATCGCAGCTCTGCATTTGCCCGCGTTCAAACATGCAAATTTAATGTAAGCCCTGTACGAGCGCTATATTGGGCAACTTGCGAGGAAACAAATGCAATACATTCCAGCTATACGGTAATTATGCAGCCATGAGACGTTTGCGCAGCACCTGACTCGGTCATTAATGATGCAAGCTCACCACTACACGGTTATCAATGCCACATTGCGCAGGATACGAATCGCAACTCCTAAAAGTACTTCACATCTGCTCAGCGATTACTGTTCTGACAAGCCCACTTTAAGTGCTGTTGTGCTCTGTGAATTATGAAAGAGCTCCGAAATACTTAAAAGAAGTGAACAAAGATAAGAATATTGATTTGACAGAAACTTTGTGCAAGTAAGAAAGACACTACTTCTACTTTACGTTTAATGGACACATGTCTACTTGCATTTTTGGATTAACTCATCATTTGAAGTCATACGACTAAAGTTTATGAGCAAACCGTTGAAAGAAAGTCGCACACACAGACACACACACAAACACACCAACACACCTACACATGCACACACTCACAGTTTTGGCACATACATAAGATTTCTCTGATGTCCACTGCTTAGACTTATTCAAGAATGCCTATAAACCCTTTTAAGTGTCGCCAGGTGCTACATACGTAGAGCTAGCCAGGTCAAATAAATGACACCTCTATAAGAGTATTATCTGCAGGAAGTATTACGCAAAGAAAGGTGATACGAGAGTTAAGACAGCCGAAATTGAAGCAGTCTCCTCTTTTTCTCTTCGATACAAAAAATGAAAAATAAAATCGCTTCGTTGTTCTAAACCAGAATCTTTGTTCATGCACGCGCGATCACAGAGAAATAAAACGACCACTTTACATCTATCTATCTGGGAGTGAGTGATAGGCGAACGCCCAATAACAGAGAGAAAAGACAAATCAATTTTGTTCGCAGGTGAAATCTGGCATTTGTTGTGCGTGACGTCAGCTCCGTTGACTCATTTAGGGCTCGGCCGCCGCCACGGCCGGTTTGCGGGTGAGGAAAAAGCACCTCATTGGCTTCGGTTTGCCTTTCATGTTGACCAGCCCTCTGTACTCGAAGTCAAAGGTCGGGTCCTCGTTCTGTGGGTCCATCAGGCAACTGTAAAAAAAATATCAAATGATAATAATGGTAACGAGGATGATGATGGTAATAATAATAATGATGATGATGATAATAATAATAATAATAATAATAATAACAATAATAATAATAATAATAATAATAATAATAATAATAATAACAATAATAATAATAATAATAATAATAATAATAATAATAAAAATAATAATAATAATAATAATAATAATAATAATAATAATGATAATAATAATTAATAATAATGATGATGATAATAATAATAATAATACCAGTTTCAATAATGAAAGACATAAATCTCGATCGATTGTCTATAGATGATTAACCATCATTGTCAAAGTAAGCACATTATACCACATTAAAGAAGACGAGAAAAGCATATCATAATGTGAAGTATGATAATAGCTGTAATTTTCATATTTCTTTTTTTTCTGCAAGGGAGAAGACCACTTCTGCTTACTCGTAGGCGTTTTCAGACACGTTGATCTTGTCATTGACACCTGTCGTCTCCGTCCTACTCGTGAGGTTGACGGTGTTGCCGAAGAGACAGTAGCGTGGCATGCGATGGCCCACCACCCCAGTCACCACCTCCCCGCTGTGGATACCAATCGTAATCTGCACGAGAATAAAGAATGAACGATCGTCATAGCAATAGAGGGGGTATATGTACATCGAGAAGGTAATCATTTTTTTTTGGGGGGGGGGGCGTGGACGGACTGAAGGCCATATGAGCAAAAGTAAACCACCGTTTTGCAACATTTCCGAAGACTTGGTTTGTTTTGTTTTTGTTTTTGTTTTTAAGCCACATAACATGACATCTTACCAAGGCCTGGAAATCTGTCATCTTGTCCCGAGCGAGCCTTGCAATGTACAGGGCGTTGCTTGTGTATTTGAAATTCTCTATCATGATATATAAGCAACAAGACTACGATATGGCTTCCCAATACTTTAGGATGCATCTAACTTGCTCTGACTTTAATGATGGGCACTTACGTAACAAATTCATAAATCATGACAGGATTCCTGAATAAAGATTGTGATATCTAATGCTTCACGGCCCGATGATTGATATTGGTGTTTCATGGCCAAATCAAACGAAGATGCGTCACTTGAGTTTGAAAAGAGCGTTGAGGTGCCTCGAACGCTATGGCCATAGTGACAACTTAACGCCCATTTCTCAACCGACGCGCTTACTCAGGTGCATCTGTCATTGAACCAATACATCCACGATGAGGTGACAATACCTAAACATTTCAATGATCATCACTATGTAAGAATTTGTCGCATTTGTTCATGAGCTTTAAAGAATACAAGTTTTCCCGATGTTCATCTTTCTCGAGATGAGGAGAATGGTATGGATTAAGGCATTAAATCTCGGACGGCCTAAACACTGGAATCGATTCTATCACTTTCAGTCCTGAATTCAGTTCCCACGCTCACATTTTACTGTTCCGCCTCGTCTTCTGCATGTGTATAGATCACAAATTCGGTATATGTCAATGTATGAGTAGAATATAATATATAGCAAAAGTAATAGCGTACACAGTAGCGTATGCCATTAGTGATTAGTGTATAGGCGGTAGGTTTACGACAGAAAAGCTTATACCACACGGCCTATGACGAAATTGATGGCACGTACTCTCTCTTATGTATAAATGATAGTAGAGAGTACACAAGGAACCTATAAAAATGAATTAACGGCTCTCAGACACCGCCATGTAAGCCCAATGCTTCCATGTTCTAATTATAGTAGCGTGTTTGGGACGCTGGCATACTTTCTGCCACGACAGGAATATTGTGTCTTTGCTTCGTCGTGGATCCTGAGGTAAATTATGTTCGCTACATTCATCACTGACAAAACCTTGAGGATGCGGATGCGTCGCGTCGTGCCACCGTGAAACTTAGACGACTTTACGACCACCATCTCGACAAGCCGGATGGTATCGGCCATTTCCATGTTCAACGAGATGACACGCATCTTTATATGGAGGTAAGCAGATTTTACGGCAGTTCTTATTAAGTATGATGTTTTTCCTATCACTATGGTAATCTGCCGACGAATAACAGAAGAATGTAAACAACGCTAAGTAAGACCGTGATTTCGTTAATTTTCTGTACTAGAAAGACGGATTATCGTCATTGTCAACATGAACATTTACAGTATAAATCTGTTATGGGGGGGGGGGGGGGGGGCAACTCATGAGGGAGCTTCAAGCCAAGGGGTTCGTCTTTAAGTTTTGGGCTTAAGATGTGCATGTGGGGATTATGAGAAAAATACGCCAGAAGATTCTTCTCCGGGCAATTTGGACTTTTCGGGCATGGCCAAGTGTAATAAAATTCTCCAGTGAATTAACCACGTGCACGAGCTGCTGAGTGCGTAAGCGGTACTGCTATTAAATCCTTCTGCTTGATTCATTATCACTGTGATGTATTCGAAATCAACTTTCATTTGGACACAAACCAAATGTAGGAACAGTGTGTGGGGGATGTGGCGAAATGCTTTACGAGGAAAATGACTTTCCATGGATGAGGGAATCATTTCATTCATATTTTCATTATCACTGTGATGTATTTGAAATCAACTTTCATTTGGACACAAACCAAATGTAGGAACAGGGTGTGGGGGATGTGGCGGAACGCTTTGGGATGGCAATGACTTTCCATGGATGAGGGAATGCTGGAAGATGGAATAAAAAAAAATAAAAAAAACCGAGATGGATGCCGAAAGGAAGACCTAATCGGAACGCGCAAAAACGAAACAAGAAGGAATCGTCAAAGAAGAAGCAGCAATGCGAAGAGTGATGCGAGCGGAAAGAATGAAAATAGAGAAGAAGAAGAAGAGGAGAGATTATGAAAGGTGATAGAAGCAAGGAAAAGAACCAAGACGAAGTCAGGATGAATGTCAAGTAACACCGAAATGCACCTCTGCCTCCTTAAAGCAGTAATCTCGATAGCCGCAATATCGACTCTTATTATTCTTTGTCAAAAGAAAAGTCAGTACCGTTGTGTATTGGGGATAAAACAGGAAGATAACCACAGAGAAAGAGAACAATACACCAGTGACCAATGGTGACCAGTGGTGACCCTTACAACAATTGGAACTCCTTCCATCATGACTTCCTTGGACAGCTCTTTCATGTCCAGTGCCATCCTGGCGATGCATCGTGCGTGGTCCGCGCAGGGCACGGGGAGGCCGCTCACAGCCATATACTTGTCACCGACGGTTTCCACCTGTGTGAGAATGTCAGGGGATTTAGTCAGTACGTTCTGATCGATGTTCGATGAGTATAAAAAGTAATAATAAAATTATAAAGTCAATGACATGTCGTTGGTTAAGAGGATCTTCTATTAACAAAAGGCAGAACTCCCTTTTTGAAAGCACTCCATAAAATGTCTTGCGCAAGACTCGATGAGGGAGACCATTTTAAGCGATCAGATAGGCACCACTGTCAGACTGCAGAAAATTAAAAATTAACAACAAACAATAATCGTACACAAACAGGTTGTAATGAAAGCCTATTAAAGTGAAGATGATTGTCTGGCTTCAGTTACCACGATGTAATTGCATTAACGGATAAATTCACGATTACATGTACACAGACTGATGACTAAGCCGCATTGGACTAACCGCTCTCTTGGTACTGCTCACACATCATACTAATTTCAGCATGGTTGCTAAATCCTCCCGAGGGTACTATGGGATGTACAATACCTGTCCTGCTGCCCTCAAATTACCTTGTATACATCGGGGTTTCGTTCGGTGAGGACGTCGAACTTCGTGTAGACGCTGTTGAGGAGGTTCACGATCTTCATGGCGTCGCTCGAATACTTCTTGCAGAATTCTCCGAAGCCGGTGATGCCGCTGAACATGAGTGTCACGCACTCGAACTTCTTGGCCGGTACCGGCCGTCGATGACGGAGCTCGTTGGCGACGGATGGTGGAAGAATGGAGTAGAGCAATCTATGGACAGGAGAACGAAGAGTTCCATTAATCAGACATTTTGCCCTAGCCGCAAAAAAGATTCAATCCTGAGAAGTAACTCCATACTCGATCCCGTCCTTGAAAAATGACAAGAGAAGAGTCTTGTTTCTGAAAAATTATGACATGAACACTCAGCGTGCCTCTGCACTACTTGACGCAAGTAACAGAAATACTGTACAACTTTTAACGAATCACATCGTAATAAGCATGCTGATGGTATAAATTCCTATGTGGACATTTCATGAAGACATGAATTGGGTATTTGATGATGGAAGTTACCTGTCCGTCTTCTTTTTCTCGTTCTCAATTTCACGGTACGTCTGCTGCAGCTTGTCGGTGAGGATCTCCAATTTCTGCGTGAACTTGTACTCCTCCTCGAACCTCTCCGAGATGAGTACCAGATCCCGCGTGGCGTCGTGCAGCGGGATGTCACTCAGGTACAGCTCGCGTCGACGCAGCTCGTCCAGGTTGATCACATGAGGGGAGCAGAGATAGAGGAGCACGCCGGACTCGGGCACGTGCAGCATCTGACCTTTGAGCTTGAGCGCAGGTATGGATCCGTTGCGGGGATTCTTGGAGTAGACCACGCCAGGATTGGTCTCCAGGACGTAGATGGTGTTGGCGTGACTGAGAATGGACTTAAATGTGAAATCCATGTGAGGACGCACAATGTGGAATAAATCTGTGATGAGACAGTTTGGTTTACTGATTGCCGTCACGACTCGCCGGAGAGAGTTCCCGGCCTGCTCTACCTCCATTTTCTCATTGAACATGATATGGAAAGGCAGGATTCTGCAGAGGGATGACGGACTGATCTTGGGCTCCTTCGAAAGCGTCAGCAGGCTCTGCTGGTCGTGTAGAGCTGTCGACATGCGTTCTGTCTTCTTCTTTTCGATGATGGCGAACTGGACGTGATCGCAGTCTTCACCTCTATTCTTGATGATCTCGACTTCCACTTCAGAGCCGTGGAGCGTCTTGGCAACGCTGCGAACCAACCCGATGACGATGTGCTCCAGGCCCTGTCGCTCGGAGTAGTAGTGGAGCACGAGGGCGCCATCACTTTCACGGGTGCTGCACCTGAAAGAGGGTGCTCGCATACCGGGGTAGATGGAAGCCAGATGGTCGTGGAGGGCGTCAAGGTTCTGCAGGAAATGGCGCGTGTTGGAGCCGAGAACGTTGAGGATTTTATCGTATCCAGACTCGACGCAGAACTCGAAAAACATTCTGCCGAACGCCTCCAGCAAATCATTGGCGCTGATGCCTAAAAATGGACAGAAGACAGAAAAAAACAGTGTCAATAGACTTTCATATCACGAATTCATCGTCATTCATCAACGAGAACACCTTTCCTGCTAAAATCCGAGGCAGAGAATTTAAGATGAGTGACGTTGATCACAAGTGTGATTAATGACAAGTCAGAATCAATCTCTAGTCTCACCTGCCATTTACTTCTTAAAGAAAACTTCTGGTCACAGGGAATATTAGGCGGTCTAAAAGCACTCAAATTTGTGTGACTGATTTTCCATGTAGATCAACATCATTACAATCTGCATGTGTGTCATTAGCGTCTTTATTTTTTAATGGAAATGTCACCACCTTACACACCCACTTTTGACTCGAAACCTACTTTAATTGGTGAAAGAAATCATTTTACGGTCGTGCAGTAGGATTATGTGGGATGGGAGAAGGAAATATAAGAAGGCGTTACAAGTTCGGAATGAGTATAAATCAGAATCAATTGCGGAGATTATCGACGAGATCAGGAAGATGCACAGTATATTCTTCACTAGAACATTTGCGTTCGTAAACTTATAAAATTTATGTTGACACATGGATCAAGATATGGTGGATGATGCCCTAAAACTTGCTTCACACTACATTTCGTATCCCATTATTTCTGTAGCACTTTTGTGGATCCAACGCCTTTGGGGTTTGAAGAATCGACCAACCGAGAAGCTGTTAAGTTCTTTGACGTCTGTGCATCAAAGGCATGCGTAAATGAAAACTTGGATTGATATCTTATCCGAATGTGTTCTGGATTTTGCACGCCCACGGATCATGTTTGATGGTTGCTAAGGTAACCACGTCAGTTAGGGAGAGACGATGATGCGGAAGAGGGAATTACTGATCACCGCAGGCTAATAAAGTAAGGTGTTTAAGAGGTGTTACTATCCTGTCATCAGCTAATCGTTTCATCCATCATATACTGTTACACCGATTGAATTCTTACTAAATCTCCTCCATTAACCCTAAGCCAGGGTCCGAGTCATTGCTTGAGAATGACCTGTCTCTTTACCTACATCCTGCTATGGGGATATTTGTTTGTATCAAGCCCAGATTATCAGTTTGTGTCCCCCAAAATGGTCTGTCTCTCCCCAGAACCAGAACTGATTTGGGCAATCGTCGGTAATGGTGGTTGCATCTGCCTTAATGTGGCTTTGCCTTTTCCTGTATGACGGGATGATGGTTCCACATAGGAAGGCGAATCTAAAACGCCATTCCCGTCGTTTGAGGTCGGCATGAAGCAAACATTGCGAAGTTCTGGTGGGGAAAAAAAGCACGACTGTCAGTCAGAGCGAATCGGCGCCACCGAGCATTTCGTGCCCTATTACTGTTCTCGCCAGCCTTGATAGAGGAAGAGGCGCGATCATTCATAATCAATTTAATTGAGAGAGTGAGGAGGACATCCGCACTTCACGTTTATCACCTAGTTTGACAACGCAGACTCCACTGTGGAAGATAATGACAGTTCTTCTTTATTTGATATATGACGGACTGGTCTAAAAAAAAAGAAGAAGAAGATTGAAGCTATTTTCCTGCATGTAGTTGCGTCAGTTCTTTGTCAATTCAAAATTTGTCGCGGGAAATGGCGGTTAAGAGGTAACATAAACCGGATACCGTGTGCTAGGCGTGAAAAGTGCAAATCAACTTCGAACGTGACGCCTTGCTCGTCAGACTAATGCTCAAAAGCGCGGCATCCTACTCGTGTCAATACATAATGGCTGAGCCCCTCCTAGCCTTCATTTTATTGGATGCGCCATAATTACGTCCATGATAGTGCCAGCGGCATCTCCAGGCCACATAAAAACAGATACCAATACCTTGTTCGCTAATATTTCACGAAGACTTTTGTTTTGTAACAGAGCATTACATGTATCACTTTCCAGTGTCTTGCACGTCATGTAATATCATAATTGTGTATCTATACCGTTCGGAAATTCAATAAATGGAGAATGATGCGATTATTGATGAGGCTTGGTATCAAACATTGGACGAATTTAAAACTGAACGGCAGTTTAACTCCTGCAATGGTGCTTGTGTAATGATGATTCTTGTAATTTTGTTCATGTGCGGAATAATGCGTCTGACCTTGTGTATGTACTGTCAGTATACTAGTGCGTGGTACTTTGATGGAAAAGTTCCTTCCAAAAAGCTCATAAGAGCGGAATAAGGATATACCCTACTAAATTGCCTCTATGTTAAGCCTGGTGGTTATGTTTTTTGTCTACTCGTTCATTCGTTGTTGTTGCTTTCTTTTGTGCCGTTCAGTCACATTTGCTTGTCATACACTCATGGTATTCTTATTCCGATATGAACTGGATTTCAGTAAGGCTCAGCTATCTTACCCCCCTCCCCTCACATTGCTCTCTTTCGCTCTCGTCAACTCGCAGAAAAGAAGGAGCTCGGTTAGGAGAATCGAAACGGATAAAAGTACCAGTTGGACTGTTCGGGAGAGATTTCCTGTCAGCATCTTCCATGGCTATCTATAAGAGCGTCAAATCCCTATAGTTAAGTAGGAAACTATAGCAACGAGATCTCAATTTATGTATTACGGCAGCAAATAACAGCGGTAAATGGACTTGTACTTTGTGCGATGCCTGTCGGATTTACTACCCCTGCGCATTCTACAGAAGGGAGATCTAACGTGTTGACAAGCTCTCCAGAAGAGATGTTATTACACATAAACAGACGGATATAATCCTCCTGACAGATTTGTAGAAATTTTGTTTTAGTTTGAACGTTGGATTAGTGGGAGTTCGTTTCTTTCTGTTTTTTTTTTTTTTTTTGGGGGGGGGGGTTGGTTTTGTAATGGTTCTCATTTTCTAGATCATGATCATAACATCATGAAACATTTGTAAAAATTCTTGTTTGGCAATGCATGGCAGTTTTCCTTTTTTTCTATTTCAATTCAGGCTGCTGAGATATAGACATATTTGCCAAAAAGATCCGATATGTCGGAGCATATTCGGTCGCAGACGCTATTCATCAAGGGGGAACATCTTTAAAAAAGTCAGAGAGTGGTTTGTTTATCGGAGATTTGCATGCTTGGAAATACGCGTGTTAAATGAGACGAATACGATAACATAATAAAGAGCAATTTTGGAGAATAAGTGTCTGAATCCTCCAGATTTCGTGCCAATGTTATCAACTTCGAGTAAGACACATTTCTTCATTCTAAAGGATGCTTCAAACATCCTCGAGTTCCAACGAGCGATTTGTATTCTCCACAAGTTATTACATCGTCCGTCGTCATGGTCGTTGTCCTCTGAAATGTCTGAAAATGTAGTTTAACAATAATGAACACGAAATTATTTCCTTTTCTATTCTACCCTAGGATTATGAAACATTGTATAGGGCATAGTGAAATCACCAGGAGAACAAACAAAAGTAAACTAAACTAAAATAATTGTGATGCTCTTGGCCCTGTGGGGGGGGGGGGGGAGGGGTGTGAGCAAACTGACCATTGTGACCGCCCAGCTCACAATAATGTGTGTAATTGAACATTTTTAGTAATCTGTTCAGTTAGACTAATGGCTACAGCCATGGCAGGCTGTTCACAGCTGAGCAGGGGGGTTCCGTTTGTTTTATTAGGAGATGTCTCCTTAAAAATTTCAGAGTGACACGTGTATCATAGTTGTTGCCATTTACAAAAAAAAAAAAAGTCAACATCGTTTTTGAGACTATCAGTGCATTTATCACAATAGTTTTGCGCGTCACTCCTTCGTCGACTTTCACTTCTATGAATTTCATTACAGTATTCAAGACTGGACTAATCATCCTCGACTTGAAAACCGCGGTTGTGGAATAAAGTCACTGATGTAGACTATACAACAATATCATTATGCGAATAGCGATAACATGGTTTTCTTTACAAAGAGTTACATATTATGCAGTGTTAGTATTGTTCTCTCACAGGGCTGCGCCAATAGTGATTCCAATGAAGTGTCGTGTAACCTGTATCATGTATGACAACATGTGGCCAAGAGACTGGAAGTGAGAAGGCAAACTTTCTCACCCCTGGTGGGGTTCGAACTCGAGATCTCCAGATTAAGAGTTTATGGCGGTATTTCTTTAACCTGCTGCAGTGCCCCTCACCATCATGAAAGTGTTACTATTTTTTTTTTCATGTACATAGTGATTATATTTTTCTGTTTTAGTTTATCTTATCATCATCGTCATCTTCATCGTCAACATAGAGCACGTACCAAGAACTTTGACCGCCGCTCCGACCAGGTCGTAGGAGAGGACATCGTCGTACACGATACGGACCAGGAAGTTACCTTCTATTTCCACCGCTGCTTCGCGCCTGAATGTAAAAGGGACAAATGGACATCAGGATAAATTATTATAGGAATGTTTAAATGATTGTTGTCATGGACAAAAACCCAAACATTTATGAGACATGAACAAAGAGTATATATTCTCTCCGGAGGAATCTAAAAATAAAAAATGAAATGTTGATTCAATCATTCAAGTTCAATCAATCATAGTTTATTTCCAATCAAAGAAAATCAAAATCATTGTCAGTGCAACTAACAAGGCTGCATGTTTAGTTAATATATTTTAATACCTTTATTTGGTTTTAAAACACTGTATAACTTATTTCGGCCATAAAGTGTGGGGGGATTTCCAAAAGAATAATAACATATAATTCAATGGGTTATGCAAAGAGTCAGGTGCATAGCAATGTCAGTCCATAAATAAACTATAAGCCCCCAGTTATTGCTGCAACACCCAAAACGAATATGTCTATGATATGCGCATAACCTTACGGTCCATACAACACATTCACCAAAACACACACACACACGCAACACACACACACACACACACACACACACACACACACACACTAATTTGTATGTTTTTTTTTACAGTGTAGATTGCAATATCTCTGATGCGCTGATACGTACAACCAGAGCCAAAACACTATTATTTATTTGTCAGGAATCGGTTCCAGTTTGACTCTTTAAACAATTAGTCCCCCTTACAACGTCAGCCAAAGGGATGAATGAAAAGCTGAGGGGAGATTCTTTTTAAAATGCATGGGAAATGGAAAACTATTCCTGGCAGTGACTGAAGGAGGGGGTTCTTACCCGGAAAATTAGTTTTGTTGTTTTTATTTTCAATTCAGTGCGATAGACATCCTTTCAGATCGTACAAAGCACATCTGACATTGGAAGGGCACGGTTTTTCCTCCATCTTTTCGAAAGTAATAACGCTTTATCATCTCTTGAATACATCTTTATAGCCTCTTCATCATCTTTATTACCCTCTCAGACGAAGGGAGAAAGGAATTGTGTGAGGGCATGATAACAGGGAGAAAGGATGAGAGAGAATGAAGCTATATCCTGAATAGAAGAGGGGGGAAAGACACTAAAGCGGGGCTCTTAAAACGATTTAAGAGCATGCATTTGCAGTATACACTTTGAATGCCCGTGCAGGCCATCGTTTAAGGGCTGTGCGATACAGGAAGACGATAGAGGGGGAAAAACTGAGGGCGATAAGCGGCGTCTCCCCTCGCTCTCTCTTCCAGCCGCCGTGTTTACCGTGCTCCTACGTGCTTTCCATCTTAGCTGTCACCGACTAAGTGGCCGAGCAAGATTGCACGATCTTCTTCTTCTTCATGTTCTTCTTTTCCTCCTACCCCTGCTGGCTCCACGCTCCGCTACAAGCCGACAATAGTTTCCCTTTAAGAACAACTCGTTCATAAGATTTGCACAGCCCGCTGCTTGTATGGCTATATATGAAAGGCTCAAAACTTTACACTTTTAGAAGATGATGCCGGTGATAGAGGGAGAAGCAGTAGTTGTGGCAAGATATGTATCAGTAGCTGGTGGTGGAACGTGAAGCAATAACAACAGTATTGCTAACGCTGAAAAAGAAAAAAAAAACAAAAGTTGAAGGAACTGCAAAAACGATGATAAAAATCAATGAGAGCTGCGAAAAATTAAGGTGATAGAAAATAAGGAGAGAAACAGTTGCAGTGTAGTAGCGGTGGTTACTGTGTGATGGTGTTATTTGAAAATGTATAATACTGATGGTAAAACTAAAACTGGAAACTGCACATCCAGTATCTGTAGAAGTAGAATTTAGTATTACGGGTAGTAGCAATAGTTATAGTAGTAGTAGTAGTAGAATAGAAGCAGTAGAGATAGTGGTTATAGTCCTATGGCTGGTGAGAGAAATATTGGTTGTGGTGGTAGTAGTTGTGATATTGTGGTAGAAGTCGTATAGTATTATGTTGTAGTATGACTGCAACTGTTGGAGCGTACAAGAAAGGGTGTTGATATTGAAGGGAGTTGGTTTTTGGAATTTTGAAATTAAGCGATCTTAATAAAAGGTGGGACCCACCTTCTATAAGGATCGCTTTGTTTTACTTTGTTTTTGGATATCTCAGCCATTTCAAACCTGATTTTCATCAAATAAACTTTGATTTCCTCTTATAATGGCTTGCTCTTTAACATTTCATAAGGTTTTTTTTTTATATCTCGCAAAAAGTTTAACCCTCATCTCCACCAATACTGCACCATCCCTTTAACATTCTTCTTATGGGCTATGATCTTGAAACTCACATACTCAAGTACATCTTATAGGTAAATACATTGTACGGACATAATTATGCGCGCACACATTCAAGTACCTACAGGCAATGTGCTTTGTATGTCTTGTCTCCCTATAGAAGCCCACACAGAGTGACCTTCGTTTTCAGAAAGCCAGAAGATAAATCGCTCCAAAATCGAGGCCGAAACCGAAGCCATTTTAACTCTTTCTCTCTTTCTCTCTTTTTTTTTTCGTATTTTGTCACTCAACCTCGGAGAAACGCCCAGGGCGCTTGAGTGATGACTCCTGTACAAATCCTACAGAGTGCCTTGTGTTTGTAGACATGGGAGGAAGGACAACACGGGGAACAGAAGCAGGTTACCTCGTTCAAAAGCCTGATTAATTTTCGGCTTGAGTTGGGAGAGGTTACAGGATGTTGCTGTGGGTACTCGGTTTAAAAAAAAAAATCGAAGAAAGAACAAGAAAACAAAATGAAAGTGATAAATGGGCTGAAAGATTACATTCCAGCTTGGTCCTGACAGAGACGCCATTGGGCCCCGGGCGGGTCACTGCAACATTCCGAATTATCACAGGCATCACCACCTAGTTACACGGCGGCAACCACCTCGCGGTAAGATTCGTTGACGATGCTGACACATCTTCATGTAAAAATCTGGAAATCATCCGGAGGTCTCCTTTAATCTTGGCTATATTTTGCTTGATTATCTATTAAATGAAACGAAATCTCACGCTAAACCCCCTAAATGGACTGTACATGACTACAAAAATAAATATATCTGTAAATTCTCTGATATTCCGAATATCGATATGCCCAAGCCTAAAATGTCGAGATTTTCCAGCGCGGGTGTAAAGCTTAACCAATAATAATCGTTTTCGGTTCGCGCGCAAAGACGAGCTATTGGATTACGATTGGCTTCTACCTATACCACGTGAGCGTAGCTTGTACTTTTGGCAAATTACAGTACATGTATGGCTATGACTTGTGCTTTACATCGCTTTACATACACTGACTGTGTACGTAGTACGTACGTACGGCCGCACAGCAGGCCGCCAGATGCTAGCCAGGAGGTCGCTCCGCTCCCTCGCAGTGTCTCACGCCAAACTCTCACTCAAGGTTGGCAGCCCTGCACATACCGTGTCTTTGGTCAATCTCTTCATTGACTAGGCATGTATCCATACGTGCGGCAGCGAAATGCATAGGGATAACCCACCATGCTAATCATGTGATCTCCATCCTCTTTGGAAAGACATTGCGTTATCCGTCAGTCTCACGTTGATCTCTTCGATGGTTGCTTTCAACTTCCTTCCTTTCGATTATCTCTCTTACTTTTTTATAACTTTGTGACTGGATTCGTAGACGATGTTTCAAGACTTGTTTGGTCAGGAGGGGACGTACCATCAAGCCTGAGCTAACGCCTCCCTCATTTTCTCTGCACACAGAAATCGCACCTCTCGCCCAAGCAACGGCATGTAACGAACCACTAAACAAGAAAACCTTCCTGGTAACAGCACGTGTACCACAGCAAGGGCATACATACAAAAGATGGAGAAATATTATAGAGAGATAGCATTATACGGTAACTTCGGTGAGACAGATCGATGAATATGTATGGTATAGATTTCTTGATGGATGTAGACGAGGGGGAAGACAGCGAGAAAGAAAGACAGCAGACATACAGCAAGATAACTATAATAGGCAAGTTATGAATCATATACATGTATATATATATATATATATATATATATATGTGTGTGTGTGTGTGTGTGTGTGTGTGTATAACGAGAGAGAGTGAATTGATCCTGAAAAAAAAATGGATATCCCTTTTATCAGGACCGCTTTGTTTCTGAATATCTCAGCCATTTTAAAACCAATTTTCATCAAATAGACTTTGAATTACTCTTAGAATTGTATGCTCTTTCGTATTTCATAAGATGTTTCTCATTGCGACTGATTAACAAGTTGTCCTCCACCGACGTAAATATATTTTAAGTTATTTATGTCGATTTAGGGCAATTAAAAACAACTCGACGGAAGAATTTCTTCAATATGAAGATTTCTCATTATCTCACAAAAAAAGTTGGAAACCTGAAGCCCCATCGCAACCACAACTATATCATCCCTTTAATGTTCTAGATGAACAATGGGACATAGCCATAAAATCGTGTGTGTCACAAATATTAAGTGGCTCTTGAAATTATTTTTCTTAGAAGGGATACTGCTTAAATTTACTTGGAAAAAATATTCGGCAATGAGCTTGCAGATTATCCTGTTTGAACATTGCAATAAGCACATCGCGAGTTCCTCACATTTCCTCCTATTATATTCACAAATAATGTGGAAAATGTGGTGAATTGACAGGAAAGAGAGAACGTGACGAAACGGGCGTGACAACACATTGACGAATATATACAATTTGACAAATGTTCCATAAAAACAGAAGAAAAGAAAATGGCACTGCAAAGTTGTTGAAAACATTTCTTGTTGTTTACCAAATTTGAGTTGGCGAGGAAATGGTCCGGTGGATCGGCGATGTGATGTTTTTTTTCCTTCTGGCATTTTAATCACGCCTCTGAAAACAATTAGATGATATGACTATAGCATAAAAGTTTCATGCCGTTGCCTGAGTCAATGGTTTGACTAACAGTCTTTGATGTTTGATTAGAGAACAATAAAATAATGATGATTATTGGAGAAACAAGGATTGACGTGAGTGAGGGCGGGAAACTGAGGGGTCGTGTTTCGAATAGGACATCAAATCGAGAGAAGGAATTAGAGCGTGCGGCTTCATACAAGTTCACAGTCATCATGATCTTACCATTAAATAAGAGTCAGAGACAAGACTTCGACTAAGTTTTCTTGAATTGATATCGTTATGGTATAAGCGATAACAGGTATAAGTTCATATCTTACGTAGATTGGAGTAGAATCACGTGCCCCAGTTGCGTGTGACAGGTAATAGAAAAGAGCGGGAAATGGGTCGGGGAATAACATGGTTCTAAGTCTGTGGTTAGATGTCCCCACAGCCTGTAGAATGAACATAATGGGTAAAACTGGTCAAAACAATGTATTATTAGCAGCGTAAGGAAAGCTTGCTTCTTCTGAATGATGAGAGTCTACGCTCCTCAGAACGGAAGTGCGCCATCACCCTACGTATGGTAATAAGTCGGAGAAAGACATATTCAAGATGCAGCTCACCGCACTTGATTTTTGTAATATTTCAGACTTTTCTGTCGCTGCTTTGTTCCCGGTTAATATTGCAGAATTATTCAAGCGGCGTGTAACGCTTTCGTACGTGTTAAATGGGCCATTAAGCCTGAGCGATGGACATTTAGAAAACGGTGACGATTTAAGCTCCTATCTATCATTTGGCGCCTATAATTGGCAAGTTTACACTAATGTTTTAGTTCATCAGACTACGCACCTTTTAAGTTTATACTGACCTTCAGGGAAGCATTTGGCTGATGGAAATTTAGTGCATCATGCGTTGCAACCTCATCTGTAATTCAATTGATAACACACGATCTTAATTATCATAATTATTACAAATGAAATCTGGGAGCCGAAATTACAAAGAGATACCCCTGAAGGTTGTGTGAATGTATTATGCCTAGGCAAAAGTAAAAGAGAAAGTCTCCGCGATTAATTTTTATCTTCCCGTTTATGAGCAGTGATATAACATTTACCCAAAGACAGTTGTGGATCGACAGAAATATTACGAGCGAGTTAGACGGTACGGACAATTTTCGTCGTACGTGATAAGAGTACGTAAACTTTTAACCATACACTGTCGTGATGTTTTTCTCCATAGCAAGCTGATGTGAGGGCGGTGGCGGGTTTCTCACACACGAGAATACATCGGGGACTTAGATTGGGCGAGACGAGTCTGTCTACGCCACCAACGTACCCGCCAACCCTTGGGATGATGACGTCACGGGCCTATCCCACGCCATGTAATGAAAAGAACATGATCCCAGGAACACAGAAGTGTCCGAGGCTATTACAGCCCGACGAGTTTGAGCTGTACTCATTATTATTGCAAATTCCCGGGTGAGCGCTGCGTGAAACAGCACACGTGGTCGCCCGCCCGCTGGGCTCGCCTAAGCCTCATTGCCGATCACCTGCTAGTTTGGAGCCATATGATGAACGTCCAGAAATAGAAGTCAGCCGCTATCAAGAAAGAGTTAATAAATAGACACGGGGTAATGCCGAAGAAGGCACAAGGGTGGGGCAGCTCGAAAAAGGAGGGGGAGTTGGGTTGCCTATTGGTGAAGAGATGCATGATGCGTACGTCTGTCTGTGTGTGTGTGTGTGGGGGGGGGGTCATTTTGTCTGCGTACAGAGCAAGTATTTAACTATTTCGCCAACCATGGAAAATGTTCAAAAAGGCTTAAATTGTTACTATTTTGATATCATCTTTATATTATACATTTTTGACGTATATTTTCCAAAGAGACATGCTTGGGATTTCCTTGTTTGAAAGGCAATATGCTCCATTAGTGATGAGAACGCACAACATCGTAATAGGTTTCAAAGCCCGCTGGTCAGACATAGACCCTCAATAATAGGGTTTATGCGGATATTCAAGACACTTATTATAGCCACAAGATACATTCATGACCTTATCATATGGATGATGTTTCTCTTACGGAGACTACTGTGACTACTGACGGTGCATTTTTTCCTTTTCATTGTGGTGCCTTGTTTTATCTTCTCTTGTTCTTGATCTTGCTAGAATCTTCAAAGAGAACAATAGAAGAAGACAAGATGAATCGAATTGAAAAGGACCAATGTTGTCGGATAAAGTAAGCTGGTAAATTGAATTGACTCTGCTGCGTAGAACATTATTGAGTGGAATGGATGTCTATTTTTATTTTCTTTTCATACTACAATATAACGAAACCCGGCGTAAGAGAAAGATCTGTCCAGAAGCATTTTTGTCTATTTCTCTGTCTCCCCACCGCCGCCCCCCCCCCCCCATCTCCGTGATGGATGATCGAGAAAGTCACATTGAAAAACTGCGGCATATTGGATGTTATATGTCACGGTGCTGTTCTTTGAGAATGACGCTGGTATTGGCGTTGTGATCTTGTTTGGCCTAACTTGGTTCGCTCAACCCGCCGGCGAAATTTACGCTATGATGGTGCTGTATTTTCAGGGAATGCGGCTATAAAATGGTGAAAATTCATCTTTTCATATATCGTATGCTTGGGTATGGCAGAGCACATGTAAAGTCACTCCAGCGTATACCTCACGAAGGTGAACACATATGAATAAGTAATCAACTTATCATTGACTATACTTTTGTCCACTACAGAAATATGACCTTTATGTGTTGTATTTTTAATAAACAAAAAAGAAGTTCCGTTAAATATAGAAAATTAGATTAGAGGAAAATCTTGGACCAGCTAAAAATACGTTTGGAAAGAAAGCTAGCGTAAAATCTATAAACACAACGGTGAAAATAATATGATAAAAATCAGAAAAAGCTTAGGAAAGTTATGAAATTGTAAAGAAGAATTTGTCAGTTCTTTTTGGCAGAATAGTTCATACAAATATGCAAATGAGTGAGCTGAAAATGTCATGACATCACAATTTTCCGTTGATTGTGTAAAAAAAAAACAACAACTATAAACTAAAATTGAATTTTCTGCCATAAACGTGTAAAACGTAATGTTATTCCGGGTTAAATAACTTCAAAATGATAATCAGTGAGATGTATTACGGTTTGAGACTGTAGGTCTAAAAACGGCATTTGAAACAAAAAATAAAGAAATTCAAGCTTTTCTACACAATCTAAGATCATGAGGACAAAGTGTGAGGCAATGATATCATCCACTCACTAAATTGGATATTTGTATTTATATCTGTTTTTATATTTGTTGAAGAATTGTTTCGTGAAAATTTGCAACATTTCCTATATTTTTTTTATTACCTTCGTCTTGTTCCCATTTTGATTTAACATTCATTGTTTGATATGCCTATAAATGTTATTCTCTCTTATCAGGCTAACTTTGCAGAGGTCCGGTATTCCCTTTTAAGCCTCATTTTTTTTTCTCGAACCGATTTTATATTTTTGATTGTCAATTGCAAGGTCATAATTCTCCTTAAACAAATTCATGATGTGCACTTTTGTTGTTTACATATGTGAAATTTTTGATACCCAACGGAAATATGTCTTCCAAGAAGAACAGATTTGTTCGCAGAATCACATGTACTCACATTGGCAAATTGCCCATTTTTGTATATGTTTATGCTTCTTATTTTCTCTTTGAGGTTGCCATCACTACCAAGCACTTGCTTAAGATGACAGGCTCCTGCATCTTATCTCCTCTTTACCTTTTTTTATTTCGTCGTATTATGTCCAAACACTCATAAGATTATCATGATTATTATACTATAATTTTTGTTTTCATCGGTGTTCATAGTGTTGTTGTCAGATACCTCCGTTGTCATTTTCATGTATGATTTCCGTTGGAAAATACAGAAATAAAATCAAACCGAACTGAACTGAACTGACCTGAACTGAACTGAACATGTAGTGAACAATTCACAGCTATGTCAGCTAACAATCCAGATAGAAACCAAAGAATCGACATATACTAACAGTTGCGCCTCTTGCATTAAGAAAGCTATGTTTTCGGGGGGAAATTTTGTTCTATCCAGAAGAGCCAACAGACTTGCAGTCAACAGACGAATCTTCCTTATGTGTTTTGCACTTTCCATGAATGTCATAAAAAGTCTCAAATAAGACTTCGATGTCTTCGACGTGGTTTCTTTCTGCACTTATGAAATGAGACAGACTTTTTATCTATCTCACATCTCTCCGAAAAGTAAGGTGTATCTAACCTCATCCACTTTTTTTCTTAAAGTATGCAAACTTTGTTGTTGTTGATGTTGACTTTCGTTGAGTTGTCAGTCTGTTTTTCACCGCTTATAATTGGAGATTAAGGAGTGGTATCTAATTTCAATTCAATCCCAAGATGTAAATGACCTTTTCCTGGGATTATAAAGAAGACGGAGAGAAATATTGCTATTGCACTATATGGACTAATAGCAATGGTCAGTGTATAACCCTCCTTCATCCATCAAATTTATCAACAACCTCGCTGCCTGCGGAAACTTCCATCACGATTCGATTTCGCGAAATAATGAAAAGCACAGATTCCATGCCTCCCCATATTGTAAAGCCAGAGGATTTCCACGCGCAATGACTTTGGCTGAAAGCTTTTCAGCAACTCAACCTCACCGCAGGCAAGAATACGTTGGCAATCTGTGACGAGCTTCCATCTCATACAAGGACAAATATCTAAGACCATTTTATATCTGTTTTACACTTTCACAGAATAGGAGAGTAATCACAGGTATAAGCTTCATCAAAAGGCAACTTCACACTTGGGAGTTATCTTCAAAGAAGCAGGAACCTGCCCATCCGAAGATTTAGGATCAATCACCTGACACTATAGTTAAGCTTGGCATCATTCTGGGTAGAGGAAAGAGTACAATGCTGCCATTTCGTTGTGGCTGTTGTTGTTACTGTTGTTGCTATTGTTGTTGTTGATGATGATGATAAAGATGATGATGTTGTTGTTGTTGTTGTTATTATTCAATTCAATTCATTTATTTCATTCTCATTTTCTTTCCAACAAAACATAACACGAGGTAAATCAGAAAATCCATCATAAGCATGTATACAGAACAAAGTGCGAAGGATTAACGATATACAACAAACTAATAGAGATGAATCATGTATACATACGGGAAAATACAAAGTTATATTTTGAGGAGAAAAAAAAAAGAAGAGAACTGAGAGGTCCACTAAAAAGCAGTGCTTGTAGATTGTGGACCACTCAAGAATTTCTTTCAAAAATATACATACAATTACAAATACATTACACATATGCACAACAACATGGCATTTTAACTAAACTAAGGAGATACAATCGAACGGAATGGGACAAAAACAGAATTAGTGGAAGAAAGGGAAAGGAAGAAAGAGAGAGAGAGAGAAAGAGAGAGAGAGAAATGAGAGAGAAGGGGGGGGGGAAGAGGGAGGGAAGGAGAGAGAATGCCTACACGCTGAACAAGAGAAACGGAAGAGAGAATTGATGAGGTGCTTTGAACAGCTGGTGACTGCACGCAGCTGTGTAGAAATTATGCGAATAACATGCCGTATTTCATTGCCTAGTAATGCCGTTTTTCACTGCGTAATAATGAATTAAATAACCGATGATGACCCTCATGTTTGCTGTAACCTGTATAGGTAATGAAAATAAATATCTTAGCTAGAATTTAACAAAAAAGATTTCATATTACGCTTAAAAATGTATAACGATGAAGAATTTTTTATTTCAGGACCTAATGAACTCCAAAATTTAGGGCCGATGTATATAAATGTGTTCTGAGCTAATAAGGTTCTCAAAAGGGGTAAGTGAAACTCATTAGAGCTCCTAGTAGGATAATCATGAAAAGATTGATTTCGTGGAAACATTGAATTAAAAATATTGGGAGAGCATTTGTGTTATAATTGAACATGAACTGGCCCAGTTGAAAAAGAAACAAATCTTTAATTTTCAAAATCTTATATTCAATGAACAATGAATCTGAATGAGAACGTGGCGAAACCCCACAAATAATACGAAGTACTTTCTTTTGTAATAATAATAATTTATCTAATAAAGTTTGATGGGCGCTACCCCATGCTAAAATTCCGTAATTAAGATAAGGTAATATTAAAGAAAAATACAACGTTAACAAAGACGACGATGGAATGTGAAACTTAAGTCTGTTGATAATACCAATATTTCGTGAAATTATTTTACTTATGTTGATAATATGAGGCCTCCACGAAAGTTTATCATCTACTGTAATACCAAGGAATTTTATGTGGGATACATGTTCTAATCGAGTACCATCAAAAATAAGATCTGTGCTTAATGTTTCTATGGATTTACTAAAAAGCATATACTTAGTTTTCTGAAGATTAAGTGATAATTTATTAGCTCTTATCCATTGAGTCACTTTTTTCAATTCAGAGTTGACGGTGTCAATTAAAGTGACTGGGTCTTGATGGGAAAAGAAAACATTTGAGTCATCAGCAAAAAGTATAAATGAGAGTGTATCAGATGACCTGCAAAAATCATTGATGTAAACAATAAAAAGTAAAGGACCTAATATACTACCCTGAGGGACGCCACATTTAATAAATTTGAAACTTGAGTTATTCTCGTTCAGAGATACATATTGTTTTCGGTTTTGCAGGTAACTCCTGAACCACTCCAAGGCCTTCCCCCTTATGCCATAATGTGACAATTTATGAAATAAGATGTCATGATTAATTGTATCGAAGGCCTTGGAGAAGTCCAGGAAGATACCAACAAGATGTGAATGATTATCTATTGTATGCGCGGCATTATCAATAAACTTCAATAGAGCGTGAATAGTGCTGTGTTTCCGACGAAACCCAAATTGAGAGTTTACAAAAACATTATGAAAGTTAAGAAGATTAATTGTTCTTTTAAATATTAATTTTTCTAAAATTTTAGATAAGGATGAAAGTAAAGAAATGGGTCTATAATTGCTGACATCAAGATCATCTCCTTTTTTAAATAAAGGGACAACCTTAGCAATTTTCATTTGATCAGGAAAAACGCCATATAACATAGATTTATTGAAAATATGTACAAGTGGGTCCACAATTGAAGATATAATACCCTTTAAAATGAAATTACTTATGTCATCATAACCCGCACTGCGTTTGTTATTCATTCCAGTAACAATATCCATTATTTCATGTTTCGTAGTTGGAACGAAAAAAATAGAACTAGAATTAGATTCACCTAAAAAATGTGAAAAATGTGTATTAGACGGTGGTACTTCTTTCGCCAAATTCTCTCCAATCATTGAAAAATAAGAATTAAAAATATTTGCCATATCACCAGAATCTTCAAAAATTCTATCATCGAATCGAATTTTTGTAATACTTGATTTCTTTTTTGATACATTCATGGCCTGTTTCAATACCTTCCATGTATTCTTCATATCATGTTTATATTTTTCTAACTGAATCGCATAATATTTCCTCTTTTCAAATCGTATAACTTTAGTTAAAACATTTTTATACGATGTATATTTCCTTTTTGACTCTTCAGTTTTTTTCATTTTATATTTATAATATAACCTATTTTTCCTATTCACAGAACGCAAAAGGGATTTAGAAATCCATGGAAGTTTAGGGGATGTTTTATAGTTAACTAACTTATCTTTTATTTTAGGAATATATTCATCTAAATTTCTAAATTATTATCATTGTTGCAAACACTGGTTGGGATGGAGAGGTCGTACTCTTCCAAGGAGCGTTTAACCTATACCAACCTAAATACAAACGTATAATAGACGTTCTTCGGTGAAGACATTTCAGGGTTCAGGGTATATTCGCTATCAGCGAAAGCCATTGAAATCTCTCACACGACCCATTGTTGTGAGCTGTAAAACAAAATGGCGGAATTCACCAGGAAGTGACTGGGAAAATCTTAGAGTTCAACCCTCCGTCATAGTATACAGCCACTGTGTTCAGAGCTAGCCATTGTGAAGAAAGCAAATCACCCATGCCCTCTGGCGACTGGAGTCATGTGTGCGCTTCAAAATTTTCTCCTAATAAAAAGTATCCATCCCTGCTGGAAGATGAAAATTCAGGAGGGGGAGGGGTAGCTCGAGATGTCCCTGGATACTAAAGTCGGGGTGGTCCTCGGTTACGTTTTAGGTATCCAAATTCACCGAGGCTAACAACATGCTAAAATATATTTGTAAATGCTAAACCTGACGTATGGACAAGTACTGAGAGGCTTAGTGCATCGTAACGACTGAATTGTTTTGAAAAGTTGTTTGCATAGCCTAATAACATTTCCTTATAGCACATTGTAATTTTCTGAAAAAAAATTGCTTTCAGACTTGTTTTCCCCTCTCTAAGCTCCAAGTGGTAACATGTCTTCTTTCATATACAAGTTGTAAAAAGTATACATGTAATTTTGATTTTCGAATGAGGATGCGTTTAGAAACCATTCTCTCGGTAGACCCCTATAATACAAGCCGAAGGGGGAAATGGTCATACAATAATAACATGCACGACCGGAAACTGGGGCAGAGTAATAGAAATATGCGGTAGAAAGCCTTACAACTACCACCTGTCGTAATGAATATTTACCCCAAAAAGCCCTAACTTGCTATACTGGGTATACTTCATCGAAGCGAGAGTAGATTTCTGGTGAGTTGAAGAACACCTTGTTGCCCGAAGAAAGTGATAGGATCGAGTTTGCGGTAGAAAACCTTGCAAGTTGCAGCTACCACCTGTCGTAATGAATATTTACCACAAAAAAAAGGCAAAAGCCTGCCATACAAGTATATGTACTCCACAGTAGGAAGAGTAGATTTCTGATAAGTTGAGGAACAACATCATTTCTTTATTATCACAATACATCGACTTCATAAATAAGCCAGTTCTTAGTTCTTCTTTGCGCATGAGCAGAAAAAGGTAATTTGTACCAAAACGCATGATGGTTTTTAAATTCACGGAGATAGGCATCTGTCATATAATGATTATTCATGCGTCCTTGTACATGATACTTGCCATTACATCCATCTGACAGCAAACCTGGTATTTGGCAATACGAATATAGACATGTTTTAATGCATTCAATACAAAACAAAGAAATGGGTGTATCCCCCGAGGGATGTTTGACGGACCATTCTGGTCACCAGGGGGGCATTTCATGAAGGAACTTGTCGGATAAAATATCTGACAAGTCAATTATATCCGACAAGTTTTGAGAAATTCTTTAGTCTGATTGGCTGATTTCTCTGAACTTGTCGGATATAATTGACTTGTCGGACATTTTATCCGACAAGATCCTTCATGAAATGCCCCCCCCCCCCCTGGTCTCGCTATGCAAGATCATTAATTGTTTGTTTAACACGAATTCCATAAATTGTTACGCCGGACAAACTTACCGGTACGCATTATGTTGCTTTGAATATGAGTGAAGTGCCTAGCCAACTGAGAAAATAGAAAGGTTATTTGTACCAACATGCACATGAGCCAATTACGAACTGGCTTATTGAAAGAGATTTTTTTTTTTTTCATTTTATCAGATCGGAGCCACTTTAGTATACCCTTTAATATAGCCACGTATAGACGTAACTTACAAACTAAAAACAAAAACAAACAAGAATTGTTTCCAGTTTTATCAAAAGCCCTTAACTGACAGTGGCTGAAATCTATTAAGCGTTCACTGAGAGTTAACAGAACATGACTCACAGATACATTATAACAACATTGTCCGACGTTAAAACATTAGCTGCAACACTGGCTTTGTGCTGTTTACCAGACTTTCAGAATATACAGATCAAAAGCACAACATTTGCAAGGAGAATTTATCATAAGAATTTGTTTTGCCAATTCACCTGGGGTTCATTGATAACCTGCATCCAAGCGGGGGCAAAGCGGGGCATTGCGGAACGATTAATATCCCTTTGTGCCCTGTGAGAACAGATAGATCGGGAAATTCATTATACAGCGAACATGGGGGCCTCGTGTCGTATCTGCCTCAAATCTTCGCTAACTCTGGATGATTTATATCTCATATTTAATGGAATCACTGCATTTCTGATGCCGCTAGTACCCGAGTTCCGCTAGCCGTATTCATTACTGAGCCCATTCAGTAGCAGCACGAGATGGGAGTATGGCTGGGGTCGTGTGGTCCATTCTTGGTAGTTAAATGAATGTCCTTGGTTGGATTTTTATTTTTTGCTTTGTACGATGGTGCCAAGATTTCTTCATTCAGACCAATTTTTCTTTTACGTTCCGATATTTCGTGCATGTGTGACTTTACCACTTAATATCCATCGCCTTGCCCCCCCCCCCCCTTAAAAAAAATAAAACTATTTTGCTATCATTATTCCCTCTCCACTAGGATAGCTTCTGAAACGCACTCCTACTGTTCCCTTCATTTTAAAACGCATACACACCGGTTTTCATGCATACGGTACATGTTTGTCCTTGAGCGTCCCTGAGTTATGAGAATTACTTCACTTCAATCCCAGCCATCTAATGGCATTACTACACTTCGCTCCCCTTTGTCTGATATAAATGTTAACGATGTGAAAAACACGTATAGATTGCATTTTTTTTTTCACTGCTCCTAGCCATTTTCATATACACTCACGCACAGACACACACACACAAAGAAAACAAACGCACAAAACACACACACGCACACACACACACCCTTACAGTAGGTACTCACACAAACACACAGACGTTTAGCCCATACAAGCAAATATTATAGGCCCCTACTACAAGTAAACCAGCAAACATACGCATCACAAAAATTCACAAAATTTACACACACAAGCATCGACTATACGCATTAACTGCATTAACGTCACGCTCATGCACAATCTAAAACATCGTCTTTTGCATTTGATTCGAGGCAAAAAATATTTTGATACAATTTCTTGAACCTCCTCTTTAAAGTCGTTGACCTAATTTCTGTGACGAAATCTTAACCCTACAGATAAGTTTACAATTCACATGATCTTGATATCGGAGCCCCAGGAATAACTCCGAGGTTCCTCACCGTTAATCCTGTTAACTAATTGACACTTGAAACACTCAGTCGATGGTTAAAACTACGACCATGTTAATTTAATTAAATGATGAAAGGAATTTACCGAACATGGCGTACCAAAATGAAATGAAATCCTGACTGTACTTCAAGTCAAAACTTCTGCGATAGCACGCGCATGGCGTGTGAGAAGAAATCGATAGCTCATGAATGTAAGCGGGTTGGCAGCTGACTATTATGGAAATTCTCTGTATCATTGCATTTCATTCTAGTGGGCGTAGTAGGCGATTTGACTCTATTACTGATGCACAAGAGGGAGAGCTCCTGTACTTTTGTTCGCTCGCTCCGTGCCTTTCGACGCCACGTACGTATCGACGCCTACTAGGGGAAAGTGGGGGGGGGGGATGTAGAAGTGTGAGAAGCAACCACATCCAGCCACGGAACTGCCATTGCATAGGTTAGTGGAAAAAGCATATCGTCCGTGCCATCTGATACTGCAAGAGAAAATGAAAACGCAGTCATCTTCGCTTAGCTTCAATCGATTGCGCTTCAAACATTTTGCGACGTCATAATTAAGACACTCTGCCTTTATTACATTCACGTCCTTATCACCCCCTCTCGCGTTCGTGCTGGCAAGCATGTGTGCAAATAACGGCAGACGATAAGAAATGCCGCGGCAAAAAAAAAAAAAAAATCGTAAGAAGGAATGGGGTGGAGTCAGCGACGCGGTAATAATGTTTTGCGTCTTCAAAGCTAGGATAAGACGCCATCCCCAGCATCGTGTTTAGGTTCTTCATTTTTTTTTTTCGTGCGCAAAGGCCTGCCCTTCCTGCGGACAGAGGGCTCAATATAAAATGTCAACATCAATAGGAATATGCTAATGGTTTGACAACAAGGCGGAGATATTCTGACACTGCGGCAATGAGACGGGGCGTTATAAGCGTATTTCGTCGAATCATTTTTTCAGCATGACGAGCAATGCTTAGATATTTTGAATCGCACTCACGCACTCAATGGGCAATAAACACCA
The DNA here is from genome assembly GCF_964275005.1 of Diadema setosum. Classification (NCBI taxonomy): domain Eukaryota; kingdom Metazoa; phylum Echinodermata; class Echinoidea; order Diadematoida; family Diadematidae; genus Diadema; species Diadema setosum. The sequence continues at coordinate 29,637,809 of NC_092695.1, forward strand.
CATACCGCCAGCCCTTTTGAGGACAACAATCATGGCAATGATCACACAATCAGGGGTAAAAATGCCCCCCCCCAAAAAAAAAAAAAAAAAAAAATGTGAGTGCAACTTGTGACTTCACTTCATTGCTGGTGGAGCCGATGAGAAAGAAAATCTAAGATCCTTTTTGGAACAACCCACGGCTAGATATAATGCGTAAACGCAAAAACGAACAGAGGAATATTTCTCCTTAAGGTAGACGAAAACTATATACGTGTAATTGAAAAAATGCATTGTTGTTTGCTGTTGGTATTATGTTTTATATGATAATATATACCCGTGTAAGGGTGTGTGTTCGTTTGCGTGTGTGTGGTTTGTGTGATTATGTGTATGATTGTGTGTGTGTGTGTGTATGTATGATTGTGTGTGCGTGTGTGTGTGTGTTTTCTTCTTTTTTTTTTCATTGATATATCCACATTGTTGGCAGGGGATAGGTGCCCATAGCACATTTATAGTATGAATTATATACGTTATTTTTTTTTAATCTCTCTTCCCCTACGTCAGATGTATGGTCACTTAAGGTTTGAGCCGTACTAATGTTTAGGAATCGGTATGTATCAGCATTATGGTGGTCACTTTTTTTTTTCTTTCCCATGTCAAACGTTTATGTTAGCTTCGGTTTTTGGTGTGTGTCTAACTGTCAAGGAAACAGGTAACCATGATACCACATGTATGTAGTGTGATTTGGCGTGCAAGTGTTGGTGTTTGTGAGTTGCGCACTTGTGGGTATGTTTGTTGTTGTTGTTGTTTTTTTTATGTTTAGTGTATATATGGGTGTGTGTGTTGGGGGAAAGCTACCAGGAAGGGAGGGGGGTATGTTAGTGGGGAAATAAGTGGGGATGGTCGAGGTTAGGTAGATGTAGTTAGGTAATAATAGAGTAATGGTTAAGGGGTTAGGCAGGAATATGGTTTGTTTTGATAATATACACATATGGTTATTTTATTTTGTACGGGGGGGGGGGGGTAGGTTGATAGGTTAAATAAAAATGGTGAGTTTTGTTCGGTTAATTTAAGCATGCTTTTTTATGACACGTTTTGGGAAATGCTGTATTCTCAAGAGAGTGTAAGAGAATTTATGTAATGAAGCGGATATTGAGTAATCTAATCAAGTTGATTAAGACATTTTTTCCCTTTTAAGAGTTATACTTAATCTGATATATTTATGTATATATCGTGTGCTCTGCAAAAAAAGAAGGAAATTATGTTTAAAAAAGTGATTTAGTAGCACAGTTTCTTTTTAGGTGTGTGTGTAATAAGGCACATTCGGATTGGCTTGACTAGGTTGATCAAAATAGCTTTTTCTGAGAGTTATGCAGAATTTCATGTCATTTTTCTTACAAAAACATGGTATGATTTGGAAAAACCCAAATATATTGTACTGTATGCTTGACAAATGAATCAGCAGCACAAGAAAGAAGAATACTGCTGCTTTTTTTTGTTGGTAATATTAATTTCATTGTTGATATGGATTTGATATTGAATGAAACTCAAATAAAGATTATTATAAAACAAAAAAAAAAAGTGATTGTGTGTGGGAGTGTAGGGGGTGTGAAGAAAAGGCAAGGGGGGGGGGGTGATTCGGAAACACTCCAGTCTCAAAGTTAACCATTCCAGTGAACTTCGACACTTTCGAACCCACGTGATTTCGTGAACAAACCTTGAAAGTGTAAGAAAAGTCAGGAATGGTTGCCCTATTTCAGTCGAGCTTTACGAATGCTCAAACGGATTTCCCATTTCTCTTTTAAAGCTAGTTAAAAGGAGAAATCCGCCGACCAAAACACAAGACAGAACTACAAACACACAAACAATGATTTTTTATTTTTCATTGTTCAACAACGGCGGTAGACTAACGATTTAAAAATGGTTCAATTACGTTTCATGATCATACAAGTAGAGCAAAATTGGTTGCTCTATTCAAACTTTACGAAACGTTTCGGCTCATTTATAATGCCACCAAGATCAATTGTGGTATTGATAAACATGCTGAATTTTCTGCACCATTTTCCATTCATTCAAGTCCCAGATGTGTACATTGCGTAACTAACACCCATCAAGGTTATTTTGCTGACGCCTTTTTGAAGACGCTGCGATACATTTTCCATCCTGCATAATTTTTAGTCTTCTTCTTTTTTTTTTCTTTTTGGACACGCCGTTGTCAAGGAAACTTCTTCTTCTCTGCACCAAGGCCTCAGACTGACACGCAGCTTTAATGTCATTAGAATAATGCATCGATTTTGCTTCTAGCGGTATCTTCAGTGGTGCGGCTTGGGGCAATAGAATATAAGAAAAAAACGTCTTTTTTCTACTTTTTTTAAAATGATAGACGACGGAATTTGATGCTCCATTTGTGCACATGTTAGGTCGCATGAATTTTACTCTTGTCCAGCCAAGTGAAAAAAAAAAGAACACGAACGATGCTAATAGCATGTAGTAGGCCTACATACATACGGCCATTTAAGCAATAGTGAATTGCCATATCCACGAAAGGGAAACGTCTGTAGAGAATGTTACATGTTGCCACTGTTCTCAAAGTGAAAGAGATTTGTCTTTTCGCCCATTTTTGCATCATTGAAAAGATCAACCTTGGGATAACGTTGTGGTGTGGGTGTACCACTGTACGAAAAGTAAAGAGAGAATCCACGTGAATGTATTGCTGTGTCCCTCCATCAAAGACACGACAACATTTAATATCTTTGACTCTGTGCATGCATTACTGGCTGTTTGATCATCCAGAAACAACAGCAACAACATCATAGCTTTGACTTTTTAGTACATTAATACAGTCCCTTGTCAGAACAAAGTGACTCTGGTTCACTGAACCACGGAGACGAAAGAAGTGACATCTTATCGACATAGTACTCACTTGATTTCCTCCCATTTCTCCTCTCCATGTTCGCGGAGGACGAGTAGCTCCAAAGCATGATTCACGAACCCATACTAGAAAGGGAAAGGGGGAAAAAAACAACAACAACACAGAATGAACATCAGAAGGTAATTAAAAAACAGCACTCATTCGACCGGAATATTGAGTGTTTGCATTGTTCATTGACACGCACATGCTTTAGCTTGTCGGCTCTCTTTAATAATAGAACATTTTTCAATGGTTAGCTTAATGGAGACAAGTTTTATTATGACAGGTTTGGTCATTTTACATTGTGAAGCGAAATTAAATGGCTGTCGTGAGAATCGTTACAGCGGATTTTTTTTTTTTCAATAAGCTCCCGTTAAGATTGGGCAAACATTAAAAGCGGAAGAATGTCGTTTGGTGAAAACTTTAAAGAAATGCAATTCATGGTGTGATTGACAATGAGGAGGAGAAAGAAAATTAGAATTCATGTACACTGCTTGTTTGTAGATGAACCAATGGAGCCAGACTCGGGCATTTCTGCACGCAAGTCAATCGATTCGAGGCTGGTGGATCGCCGTGGTAAAATTTCAACTGTAGTTCCAGCTTCCCGTCTAAATCTGTCATTCTCATTTCCAGGCTCGACTGGCTTATTTGGACGCCGAGGGACACGCTCAAAATAACGAAGCGCATTTCATTCAAACTGAAGCGTAACGGGATTTGTAGGTGAGAAGGGGGCTTCTTTTTTTTTAAGTTTCAAAAGCGATGTCTGCTTACAGTAATGGGCACTTCCATTACTTAGAAATCCCCTTCGGTGGGTATTCCGAAACAAATGACGGATCGCCAGTACGTTTGCTGAACGGTGGTCGTAGTGCTGTAACACATGGTAGCTAAATAGTCTCGTACAACCTGGCTACACACAGCTGTTATTTTTTGCTCCGAACCATCCAGCATTATGCACAAAAAGCCCGCAAATGCTCATTTACTTTCACTTACAGCATTTTTGCTCTGTAAGAACGGCAGAATGAATTAAACAGGAAGAGTTTAGAGAAAATACCGCAGACATGATGGCGGAAAAATCACATTACATCTTAAATAGTCTGAAATCTTTCTGTTTGCAAATATTGTTGATACATTACCGCTTAGTTGGTTGCTTTTATCTTGTAATGATAAGTGATAATGGCAATAATATCAAAAGCAAACTATTTGCAACTTTTAATTTGAAATTTCTGCTCATTTTTTTTTTCTTATCCTTGTGATCAAAGACATAACTTCTGATGCAATGTTTCAGTATTTTGACATCCTCTTCTCCGTTTGCACGTTTAGCTGCTGGAAGAGCTTTGTATACCCTACGAAATTATATCCTGTCAACGAGTTTTATTGTGCCACATCTTGGATCTACTTCAAAACTGCGAGCATGCTACGTAATTACTTCTACTTAACTTATGAAGAACAAACGAATGAAAGAACATAGATCTCCAATCTATTTTCGAGCTTCTCTTTTTCATCACTTTTGCCCGGTCTCTGACTCTGAAATACACGCACACGACTAATACATTAATTTTACATCACTTAATTGCACATTATTTGATGACGTTATTCAATTCAGTAAGACAAAGTAACAATTAATAATGCCAGAGCAGAGTCTTTACTTACTCAAATTTGTAACGACGTTAAACCGTCCACTTGCGTTAAAATTGACAGCATTGCTAACAAGATGGCACAAAATAGTCAATAACAATTTACTTTCACTCACAACTTTTTTGCTTTATAAGAATGGCAGAATGAATAATAGAGTAAGAGTTAAAGAAAATACCGCAGACATGAAGGCGGAAAATCACATTTTAATTTGACATTTTTACTAATTTTTTTTTTCTTATCCTTGTGATCATCATCATGAACATACAAACCCTATCTAGCAAGGTCACTGTTATCTGAGGTTATATTATGTGTTGTTAGGTTATGATATAATAGTATATTACTAATCCATGAGCAGTTATACGTATTTGTATGACAAGGTATCAGTGAAATATAATGTTTGGCATGTTGGGAATATGACGCGATCCTCTGAGCGTTATGTCGTCGGGATGAAAAGGAACAATTCTTTTTATAAATCCACGCGCTCACATTCTCTTTCGTGCACATAACCCTGATCATTTCTTACGTTATGTGTGTGTGTGTGTGTGTGTGTGTGTGTGAGTGTGTGTGTGCGGGTGTGTGTGAGTGTGTGTGTGCGTGTGTGTGTGAGTGTGTGCAGTTATTAAAGTATTTGAGAAACCCAGCCTTTTGCAGAGTTGCTAAGGTCAGAGAGCAGCTATACATAGAAGCGAGAGGCAGCGAAGCGACAGATCAGAGTTGGGGGAGGGGGTGTTGGGGTGGTGTGACGCTTCCCGCGATAAGGAGATTTAATGCCTTTAAGCTGTAAATCGTGCGATCTGGTACATATTAATGACAACATTTTGACTTATTCTGATTTGAAAAATGTTTGCTTCGTAATGTGATTTTTTCTAGGTGGTGGTGGTGGTTGGAAATCCATGTCTCGTGAGGTTTTTGTTCTTTTCTTTTAGGCGTGAGGAAAGGCTTGTCAGGAGTGTGAGCTCGAGAAAGACCTCTGAGGCGTGAGTATCACGCCTAATGCTTGAGTCTGGGTATGTCTGTTTTTGTCAACATAGCACTTAGCTGCTCTAATTTTTTTTGTGTGTAAATGAATGGAGAATTTTAAAATCAAAATACACAATATTTTTCGTTCGTTAAAACGGTAGGGCTTACTTACAATAAGACGAAAAAGTATGCGGATTCTAAGAAAAAAAAATCTGCCATGAGTCTTTGTACTTCATTTTTTTTTCAATTTCCTTTCATTTCATGTTCACGTTCCCTCACACGCCCAAGTTGCTTAGCAACTTCCGCTTCCCTACGGTCTAACTTCATTTTGATTTCATTTCTCCATCACCATGACTGTAGAGGTTGGAGGGAAAAGGAATCGATGATTTGTCCGAGTTTTTCCTCATCATATTATGTCTTCTTATTCATTCTCTAAGCAGGCGGTTCACGCCGGGAGCAGACATGCCCGGAGCGAATATATATCATATTATTTTCCTTTTCTCCATCCCTCCATTCGGTGCGTACCTGGACTTAAAGGAAGCCATGTATAATCTGTAGTCGAAAGAATACTTCAGTGGTCATGATCATACCTCCTCATAATTGAATCTGCTGCGTGTTTTCAACGAGGAGCTTCGAAGACCATCTTTGCAGCTTACACGGAGGAAGCAGCGTGACAATGCATCAAGTATTCCCATCGTGTATCACTCAATGTGATAGTTTGTGACGTGGCATATCGATATCAATAATAATGGAATGAGGAAAAAACACTTTTAAGTAGAAGGTGTGTAGATAGAGGAGCAAATCTTAGCCATCCACACTTAAGCATACACCTATATCTAACGCGTAACTTTGTCTCTCACATTTACACTAATCATACAAGCCAAACATGCATTCACTGCATACATTGAGACAGGGGTATCCTCTTCAAGTCTTAAACCCTTTTACTCCTGTTCCCTCCTTGCATGCGAGTCATGCCCCCCTCCCCCGCCTGACGGAACTGACATGAAAGCAATGTTTTGTTTGCAGAGTCGCTTTGAAGACAGCGATTACTTCTAACTCGCGGAAAGCCCATCGGATTAGAACGCCAGAGAGAGCAAGGGAAAGAGAAAGAAAGAGAAAAGGGGGAGGGGGAGGAGAGGGGTGAGTGCATCTACGTTGGTCTCTCTCCTCACCAATCGTGTCCAAAATGCAATGCACTGCATGCAGTGTGCGAAAAGCGTGTATTGTGAGAGCGCGCAGCGTTAAAACGGCGCCGCGGGGCGGACTCGATAAGCTCATCTCAAGACGAGTGGGATACGAACAACGCGAGAACCAGGTCCGAAAGAGAGAAAGATAGAAAGATAGAGAAATAAAAAGATAAGAAGAAGGAGAGAGATGGAGAAGGGGAGTACATTGTATTTATATAGGAAAACAAGTGATTGGATGCGAATTTGTTGAAAATCTGCTGTGATGTGGATGGAAATGTTTAAAGCAGTATTATTAACTATCCTTTTACTTCTCTGGTGTATATAATATATATATATATATATATATATATATATATATATATATATATATATATATATATATATATATATATATATATATACATACATACATGTGTGTGTGTGTGTGTGTGTGTGTGCATATAGAATTGTGACAATGAAGATAATAGATGTCTCACGACCGACCTTAGGTCGTGCGACATCTATTATCTTCGTTGTCACATTATCATCCTTCCCAAGGTAGAAAAAGCGTTTGATGAAAATGTCAGCATCATACTACTATATATATATACACACACACAAACACAAACACAAACACACACATACATGTATGCACACAGTGTATACACAGTACACTCACATACATACATACACACATACTTGCGTGTGAGTGTGTGTGTATTTGTGTGAGAGAGAAAATTACTTTTGGTTGCCATGGTATCGATAAAACCATATAAGATTATAGGAGAAGGGGAAAAAAGTCAGGAAGAAAATCAAAAAGAAAGAACTGAGTGAAAGAATGAGAGAGAGAGGGAAAGAGGGGGATAGACAGACAGACAGACTGAAAAAGAGGATCGAAGGAGATTGGTCTGAATACCATGCAGTATGTGATGCAAATGTCTTGATGCTCCGGTTCGTTGAACTGAGAAGAGAAGAGCTGATGTTCATATGTTCCTGGCATATTATTGAGGTTTGCCTGCTCTTCACCAAGGACGCACGGCGAATCCCTTCGCTCTGGGCGATTGTGGATTATGTCGGGATGAGCGAGAATAAAAAGGAGAGGAAGAGGTGAGAGAAAGAGATAGATAGGAAGAGAAGGAGAGAGAGAGAGAGAGAGAGAGAGAGAGAGAGAGAGAGAGACGAGGAGGGACAGAAAACATGAAAACAGACTGAAAATATGTCTGCATGGTTGCCATAAGCCTCAACTAGTGCACCGCTGGTGACAATCCTTCCAGGCTGTGATACTCATGTTTCAGGGTGCGATGTTAAACGTGTTAAAGAATTTTCTCTCGCTTCATGGCATCGAAGAACGATATCCTAATCGATGCTCACTGAATAAAAAAGGAACGACATTTAAAAATGATAAACATTTCAAAGTGACACTCAAATGAACGGTCCGTTTTTGTCGGCAAGATTAAAGTCTCATTAAGATACATCAATAAATTAGTTTGGAAGTGATGTGCTGCGTTGATTAGCGTTGAGGAGAAACATACTCCGAACAGCAGGATTCCGACATTTACGACATGGAGGAAGGGTAGCCATGCTCTTGGGGGTAACAGAAGAGCCCTCCCCCCCCCCCCTCAACTTTCCTCAGCCCAGGTCTCCTTAGGAACTGTGATATTGGGTGCAATCGACTCCTAAACATATTCAATCTGTACGAAGGCCATTTTCACACATTACAAAGACAGTTGCTCTGATTCACCATAAAACTTCCTCATGCATGCGATTTGATGGTGGGTGAGGTGTGTCCATCCCGTTTTGTTATTTGTGACGTTTCCTTAACGAATTTAAAACTCGTAACGGCTGTAATATCTTTCCTGACACGAGCTGACACTTTCATCATTCACTTTCTCTCTCTCCCTCCCTTCTTCTCTATCTATCTATCTATCTATCTATCTATCTATCTATCTATCTATCTATATATATATATATATATCTATCTATCTATTTATCTACCAACATATCTATCTATCTATCTATCAATCTATCTATCTATCTATCCATCTATCTATCTATCTATCTATCTATCTATCTATCTATCTATTTATCTATCTTTCTATCTATCTATCTATCTATCTATCTATCTATACATATATATATCTATCTACCTACCTATCTATCTCAAGCTGATGGACGCACTTATTACGATCTTGATGTCGCACATAACCGGATGAATTTCAATATCTCAAACATTTCGTTGCCACTTATTTTCAGGATTATCTCTGGTAGACCAATCTCATTAACGTTAAGAGAATCGTATATATATCTAACCGATTTCAAATAGCGGAGTACAACTAAAATGGAAACTGAAGTTTATCCCCTTTCGATTGCGTAAATAACTCAAGACATGCATGGTCAGGGTATAAAAATCTCGCATTATTTTAGTGCACAAGACCACCAGGGTTCGCGCGTTTTTTAAAGAGAGTTCATCAGCAATTTTTCTTTTTTTTTTTTTGCTTCTCTCTAGCGCATAATATCTCTTCAAACATTTCAAAAGGTTTACAAATCTACTTAATGTAGCCACACGGGTTGGACTAGTCGAACCTTTTATCACGACATTAATCATATAAGCTGCATTGGAACCCGTGCGCAGATATTCAGCTAAAGGTATCAAGTAATGCTATATATAGCATGAAGTATGTGTGATGGGTGCTACTCCGATTTCAGTTCAGCCATTCCAGTCAAGCAGGAGAGAATTAGATAAACAGTACTTGTGTGATCGTCACTAACACCTTATCGTTCGGATACTTTCAGTCGGTCCGCCTCGAGAGAAAAAGTGCAAACTCGCCGTTTAGGCGGGATCAGATTGCATTAACAAGAAATGCCATCAAAAAAGCAGAACCTCTCGTATGCGCACTGGACCACGTATATCGATTATCTCTCTTAAGTGCTCGGGCATTTCTGTTTAAGCCTGGTCTATTTGGAAACCTCAAATTTGCACAACGCATTTTATGTTTTTTTTTTTTCCAAGTCAAGAAAGTGTCCTCTGCTAATTACAAAGCCGTAGCGTGTTGATTCGGTTTTTAAGCGGAATGGTAATTGCAAACCGGTCAATAAACCGAGGAGAAGCATTGATCCGGGGAATTAAAGGACTATTACTGCAGAGAAATAATAGTAAACTTTTCACATTTATAAGAATTTAAGGAAGCAAATATGAAGGGAGGTCGAAAAAAAAAGAGAAATATAGCTATGGTAAACCTTCCTTCAGGAAGTTGACAAAACTAACAATTTGATCTCATTTTGAGACGGATATTGGGAGCAGAATTTCGTGAAACACATTTCAGAATCAACAGTTAAACAGTGCGGGAAATATACTTACATTTTATTTTACATTATATCTTATTTTTATTATAATCATTCGCGTCCTGCCGATGTGTACCTAACAAAATGCCTGAGTAATCTATTTTGTCATACGAAATATGGATATCTACTCTCCGACCATCATTTATTCGCAGCGCTCCGTCGAAAAGCATGTTTCCAATATATTGAATGGCTTGCCCTGCTATTCAGAGAAGACTTTAATCGACAAGAAATAAAGGAAGAATCAACTGTATAACTTCTTGTAGTGGTAAACATGACTTTTTGACCCTTCTTCATCGCGTGCAGAGACATAACATTTTGCTCTGTTTTAAATGTTCCATGGGCATCATGACAAAAAGACTTGTGACATGTGTGACGTCAACGTTGTCGTTTTAAGCCACGATACAAGCCCCCCCCCCCCGTCTTTTTCTAGACTCCAAAGATCATTGTGAATGAAGAAATGCTACATTCTGCCTGATAAAAGCCATCTCAGAGTCTGAATTTGTAATATATTATCCTTCCCGATCTGAGCTGTAGAGCTGTATTTTGTATCAGAATCGAAAGCCCCATTTTCTTGAATTAAAATAATCTCTTGGTTTTGGAAACGTGAAATGAAATCGTCAACCGAGCGACCCCCTGACAGGTATACCTTAACGATAAAGTTCACTCACCCTCTTGGTATCTCTTTCCTATCTCTCTCTTTCTCTCTCTTTTTTAAATTCCCTATTCCTATACTCTTCTTCGGTCTTTTTTCTTTCTTCTTCTTCGTATTATTGTTTTATTGTCTTTGTTGTTTTTACTATATAGTAACGTTCAAACTGTGATCCTTAACCTCGAGGTTAGGTGTGTGTTTTTTTTTTTTTTTCGTCGAGGAAAAGCTCGTAGTTAAAAGACGCACTCGTTGATACCTTACATGAAGTTAACTTGAAGATAACTATCCACGAGATATCTCAGGGTTGACGCTCTATCAACCACCCGGGGGGGGGGGGGGGGAGGATAAGCTTCGTCGTGTGAACACGCTTAGTTAAGGGGCTAAAGCTTATCCTCCAAGATGGCTATCCTCGAGGTAAAGAATCACCGTCTGAACGTAACTAGTGATAACCCCATTCTGCCATCATCATAGTCATCATTTTCCTCATCATTGTCGTCAATGTTTTACTATGAAATCATTTTTCACTCGCATATTATTTGTAACACACGCAGCTGTGTTGTTTCCATTAAGATGCAAATAAGTATACGCACCCCCTTGAATATGAGATATTCTCGTTGAACATTAAATGCGTAATTTGATTGCATTGGTCAGCCGAAATGAATTCATTGAAACGACATTTCGGACGTGATGAATCGCATCTGTATATCCATATGCGTGGCGTGCTATAATTGGCAGTGGTCCATAACATTGATTTCACCAGTTCATTGAGAAAAGACTTACATACAACATGCATTACATTAAATAATATCAGTCAGACGTCGCCTATCTCCTCAAGCATTATGTCAAGCGACAAATCAGAATTTACATCAGGCTTAAACCAAAAAAGAGCAAAAAAAAAAAAAAAAAAAGAAAAGACCCACAGCCAAGAAGAATTTCTTTCTTAAGCCGAATATACACGGTGTGTCAATGTTTGCACTACATCATTTTCATTTTGATTGAACGTGCGGATGTTCTCGCGTCTGTTGTTTGTGCGTGCCCGCGTGGGACCGTGTGTTGCATTGCTATTCATCTGAGTGACGTAAGGGGCGAGTGGAACGGTCTATTTGGCGGCGGGCAGGCAAGGGAGTGGGTGCTAGCGATGGGTTTGTTCGGGTGGTAAGGATGTGTCGTTTGTCCAAATTCTTGTAACATTGAGGTATGTAACATGGCGCAACCTAGAATTTGGTTCCTCTCCAACCAGTAGAAACAAACATTTTGATACTATTTAGATGCAACGGCCAAATGGGAAATGAAGATATTAAACATTGCTGATATCTTATGAAGTTTTTGATAGTGTAGATTTTTGAGGACACTGAATTCATATCTGGTTTCTACTGCATTCGTAATCACCACAATATAGTTATATACCACACATTGTATTAGTATTTGCAAGCACAAAAGATCTTTATAAGATAAATAAGTAAGTTCCATACAGTAAGTAATAAAATGTTGTAAAGCATTTAGACGCGGATAAAATGGAAGAATGCATTTGGACAGCAAACTGACCTTTGCTCAAAACGAGTCAAAATGTCCATATAGGTTTCCACGTTGCCATTTGACTTGCGTTTATCTGCGGACGCACGTTAACAAGGTTACATACGTACATGCCTCGAACGTACTCCAGCGTTTTCAGATATGGAATGGATTGTCGTGCTAGAGATGAAAAAAAAAAACAACAACAACCAAACATTGCCGCAATGCGAACTCACAATTGGTATTGTCATGCGGAATCGTCGAAACAATATCGTCCAATATCGAGCCATGTTGCTCCTGTAAATACTTTACATAGCCCGAGTCTACCGCGTCAACTTTACGACAAAATGAATCTAACTAGGCGTATTGGGCAAATAGGCAATGTATGAATACGGCATACTCCCACCGGGGGAAATTGTCGATGTTGTATATTGGCATTTTCTAGAAAGCAGAAGTAAGTGAGAAGAGAGAGAGAGGGGGGGGGGGGTAGGAAGACAGAGAGAGGGAGAGAGTGGGAATATTTTGAGAGGGAGAGAGGTAAGTCAGGTTGACTGGTGCATTCTCTCCAATTCTATTGACTCGAGAAGGCCTGATGTCCTAATAGGAGACATCTCGATCTGGAAAGGAAAGATACGGCAATGAGGGGGAAAAGCACGTGCTGGAGCCATCAAGGCCAATTAACTTACCCACGCTTCGCTCAAGTCATTGATTGAGATATATATCATATCGTGCGCATTAAACTCGCGCTGCACGCTAAACCTATAGAACTGGGGAAAGGAGAGAGAGAGAGAGAGAGAGAGAGAGGGGCAAGGGGGTGGGGTGGACAAGACGGAATCATCTCTAAGATTAGTTCACCCCCTCTTCACCTATCTCAACTGCCATGCTTTATCGCAGTAACGGCGAAGACGATTGCAATCATTGCCTTCGCCATCATTATTTGGCCATTTCATTTTTTAATTAACATTATGATGATCACTGGAATTCTTATCATCATGATAGCTAACCACTGCACCATTCAATTTGAAATATAATTGGATAGTACAATGAGAATATCGGTGCTGATGAATATATATATATATATATAGTGAAAACTTTGAGCAAAAAAAAATGGGTTTTCATCGGTTTTCTTTGCTCAAAGTTTTCACTATTTATTATTTGTTTCTGGTCAGTTTTCCCTTTCTTTGTTTCAATATATATATATATATATATATATATATATATATATATATATATATATATATATAATATTCATCCATATATAGACAGACATATAGATAGATAGATAGATAGATATAGATATAGATAGATATCGTGTGACACCTATCGTCTTCATTGTCGCAATTATATCATCCTTCCCAAGATGATAAAAGCGTTTGGTAAAAATAGCATCATATTACACATAATTCAATTTGCCTGTATCTCTCTCTAAATAAATGTATATTATATACCGTTATATGCCACATCTCCCTCCTGTTATTAATCTCCTACTCGCGGAGTCTTCTGAAAATACATTATTAATGCAATACGGATCGTTGAATGAAGAATGAATAATTGATTAAAGCGGCTGGTGAATAACAGAAGCTTTTCCCCCCTCACCATTAATTCAGTAATTGCTTCTCCCTCGTAGAAGCGGAAATCAATGAATGACAGAGTCAGACCGATTTTCAATTTGAAAATGTCGAAACCATTAGATGTTTGCGGCAATATTATCCCGCAGTGTCTACTTGATATCCCCATCATTATTACAAGGAACATAAAAAGGGGAAGAAAATCATATTTTGTATGCACGATATGTGTGCTCGTATGTGCAACTATTAATTGGTAATTCGCGAGAATGTGATAATCTTATCACGATTTCGAATTTCTTCTGTGACAGAGAAGTTAGAATCTGTGTAATATTCAGGCTCTCACTCGTATTTGGACATGAGTAGAATTTTCTGAGGCGATCCCCAAATGCAATGTTCAAGGCGCCTTGTTTGAATAGGGAGTCCGGGATGCCCGCGCCAAATTGGAGGAGTGAGCGCCGGAGTTTGTTTAGTCCCACTGCAGAGCATTACAGTTTGCTGGCATTGTGTATTTATACACACACACCAACAATAACAGTTGTTTCTACAGGAACACATTACAGGAAGTAAGCTATAGGATGGCATCAAAGCTAGGTCAAATGCATGATGCAGTCCCACTTGACGAAATCGAGACATTATTTCCACGGACTATTTGAACATTTTTCCTCAACTTCCTTAAAAGCCAAAAACTAAAAGCCATAAAAACAAACCTTAACCCTGGGTTTATGATGCTCTCGTGTTAGACATAACAATCAAATGAGTAAATTGTTATAGCAAAGATTATCATGCATTTCTGTCCTGAAGTTTTTTGTAATGAATATAAGAAAATAATTTTATGTAGTGCTTGTATATTACAAAAGTATATACATTGTTATGTTTTGTATACACCCTTGCAATCTAACTAATGTTCCTCAAACTGACCAATGACCGAACAATTTCAAACATTATAGTGGTTTAATAATCTGAAATGAGTTGAGTCATGCACACGTCCACGCGATGTATGGCATGCAGAAAAAGAAATGATGATGGTGTTGTTGGAGATGATGATGATGGCGATGATGATGATGATAAAGTTGACAATGATGCTGACATGTTCATAGGACATATATATATATATATATATATATATATATATATATATATATATATATATATATAGAGAGAGAGAGAGAGAGAGAGAGAGAGAGAGAGAGAATGAGAAAACAAAGTATGTTGAGAAAGATGATGTATGAACAATACTACAGACATTTCAAATTAATTATTTCAATGTTCGCTTGTACCCTTATTCCTGACATATAAGGAAGATAATTGCACATTGTCCTAGTTAAAGATTTTATCCCGAGGAGATATATATTATGTCGCAATCATGATGGATGGGACGACATGATGGAGTGTCACTGACATCTGCAAAGATGAGCCCCTTTCAAATTCAAACGATCATCCACGGTATTCGGGTTCTCAACCAGCTCTTCACATTATTTGCCGCGCCCTCCAAGCTCCGAGCGTTGCACCCCGAAATTGCACCCTTGACATTGCCTTACCCCATCGTACGGCTCCGATCATAATTGGATTCGATCACTCTCTCCTTGAAGTCAGCGGAGTAAATGGTAAAAGGTCAGGAAAAACCTGGAATAAGGAGGGCACCCATAACACACGCACACACACACACACACACACACACACACACACACAATAAGAGAACAATTTGAGAGAAAGAGAAGAACATTATTTTGTATTCAATTTTGGTCTTGCAAGAGTCGCAGGACAATATTCCAGCATACGATAATATGTTCTGCCCTTATGGATGTCTTCCACAACCCATTTGCAACTTCACAATGTGCTCATGTGACGTGCACCTTGCTTATTGATATAGCTGCCCAAAGGGTGGAGCGCGCCACGGCAGCTTGGTGAGCTGTCACTTGCTTTTAGCACTTCTGTGCGGAGAACCTCCCGGCTGGTAGATGATGCCGTGCCATGAACGAGGAAGGATCGCATCTCATTACTCCCTCAACTTGCCAGAACCAATTTGGTGCAAGATCGGGAGAGAGAAAGAGAGACAGACAGATTTAGATAAAGGGATAAGTTACATAGATATAGACAGACACACAGACAGATAAATAGGTACGCATGCAAGATAATAATAGACAGAGAGATAGATTGATAGATATAGAGAAATATGGATAGAGCGATAAATATATGGATAGATAGATTGACACTTTGATGTAGATAGATAGATAGATATAGATAGATAAATGAGATAGTTGGATAAATAGATCGATAGGTAGATAGGTAGATAGATACATATATATACACACACACACACACACACACATATATATATATATATATATATATATATATATATATATATATATATATATATACATATATATATATTTATAGATAGGTTGATAGACTGGGTTAGATAAATATCTTGATCATAATGATGGTAATGATAATAAAGATTAAGACTGTATCATGTAATCTTTTAGCCGTTCATTGAACTGTCAGACGTACAGAGTTTCTTGTACCCAGATTATTCCACAACTATATTTAGGCAACCAAGAAAAGCCTTCAATCTCATGTCGATTTAGGGACAGCAAGCTTATTGGGTGTTCAGACATTGAGCGAGAGGCACATATTATAGACTCCTATGCAAGAAGAAAGAGAGGGGGAGGAGTAGATAAAAGGAGAGATAAAGAGAAAAAGAGACTAATGAGTAGAAAGATAGAGACAGACAGGGAAAACATAACAGAGAGAAATAGAGATAGATAGATAGGTAGACAGATACATAGATTGATAGATAGATGGTAGGTGGATAGATAGGTAGGTAGGTAGATAGATAGATAGATAGATAGATAGATAGATAGATAGATAGATAGATAGATAGATATAGATGCATAGATCTTGAGGTAGGTTGATATAGATAGATGGATGGATAGATAGATAGATAGATAGATGTAGATGGTTAGATAGATAGGTAGATAGATAGATAGATAGATAGATGGATGGATAGAAAGATAGAGAGACAGACACACACAGAGAGATAGACAGAGACAGAGTAAGAGAGAGAGATAGAGGGAGAGAGAGAACGCCCCTTAGACGTCTATGAAAGAGCTTGTCATCTATTCATAACAGGCTTACAGTGCCTCGGCAAAATGAAAACTGACCAAGCGTCAGTCGTGACGACAATGCATTAATTTTGACCTAGATCTACTTGCATACCCTGCTGCGAACAATGCGATGCATAATGCACAATTGGTCCGACTTGATGGGCAAATGGGATGAAGGTATTTTCGCAGCTTAGCTACATTTACCAATTTCGTGCGTAAATTGCGAAGATTGAAAATAAAGGTGAAGAAAAAAAAATACTCGTACACTGGTTTTCCAGCTGGGATAATTGTTCCAGCGCCATCTATCGGTTGCGAGTAACCAACCTGCACGTATCTATACGAAGTCCATCTATCAGCACCAGGGGGATTGGTGGCGCAGTGACGAAGGTATAGTTTTCAACCCTGGTATCCTACTCTTGTTGTTCGGAGAGAGGTCGTGTCTTCACGCGGTAGTTGTATTTCCCCAGAAAATGCCAACTCGCCGGCGAATTCTCGCTCGCTCTCTTACCTTACCGCGGCAAATTCGATGCACGCGTTTCACACTCAAAAAGTCACGGGGTTACGAGCTCTTCACCGAGAGCCTTGCTTTCCTATCATAATACTTGGCCACGATTTAGTCTTCTCTTTTTTTTTCTCTCACAATTCTTCAGCCATCGTCTCCTGAATACTTTCACTGTATGAATATACGGAGAGAGCCATGTTAGAAGGAAAAGAAACGCATGATACGAAGAGATGAGTCAGCAAAAACGAGAGTAACATACGCAGGAAAAAAAAAATGTATTATAGCTTATCTAACGTAGATCTTGAACAACTGACATGACGTTCTAGGTGGCATTTTATAGTCCGCTCCCCCATCTCTCTCTGTCTTTATCTCCTTATCTCTATATCTACATACGCATGCATATCAATACTTCGTTTTTCGTGTTATAAAATGCCAAATTACATATCAAGCACAAACATGCATAATAAGTGTACACACACGCACAAACGGTGCATACAGAATACACACACATATACATGTACATGGGTAAGTGTACACACACGCACAAAGATGTATGTACATGAACACATACAGTACATGTGAGTATAGAAATCCTATACATTTACTTTAATTTGTAAAGCATTATCAACACAAGGTTAATTGCTCTGCGCACATAGTCAATAGTGTTCACGTACTGAATAAACACACATACAAATCTTACAAGATTAGGAATCTATATCACCAAAAGACAGATATGCTGTTCTAAGTAGGCCCTAATGTAACATTCATTACTGTTCAAATTTGGACAAAATGCAGTAGACTGTCTGTACATATTGTACAGTTGTGTAAATTTTGTAAATAATTCACATTCGTATAAAACGCACATACAGAACTCCGTTTAATTTCGTCGGGTTACCTCTATCAGTGTCTATTGTCTACTGACATTGTTTCAAAGGGCATTTTCACTTCCGACTATTATACAATCATTTTTCGCTTGCCAGTCCCAGAGATACAAATTTTGATTTCAATATGCACCACTTATACATTTGCGCTTTACCGCTATCAATCTTTGGTTGCGGTGATGTCTTTGGCAGGGCCGTGTCATGGGAATATCATCGTACAAAATGCGTCAATTAGAGGCTAAATTCTGCCCGAAAAGCTGGCTATTACAGCAGTAAATCAGATTGCAGATTTGAGTCGTTTGCCCGACAACTAATTTCGTTTCCGATCCTCGGCTGATTAAGCATTCAATGCCGTGTATAGAAGGGGAATCAACGAAGATCGCAGGGAAGTAGTTTGTGTGTGTGTGTGTGTCTATCACAATGCAGTGACGCAGTTGTTCATCCTGGTGTCGTATACACTCCATAGAACGATATGATGTATATACCTCTGTGTATATGTTTATACACACGCATCCAAATAATACACACACACACACACAGAAACATACACACACTTTCAATACACACACATTCAAAAGGGTAGACCTACACAGTCATGATTTCACACTGAAACACACGTTATTATGTGCAGATCCACGCACAAATTGCCATGCCCTTCTACATGCATCGATAATTACATTGAGAACATGTTTTCAGAGAACGCGAAAACCAATTTCAACGAAATCTAGTTGCTTCATATACGAGATTGCTCCCGGACCGTTAAGCCCCCAAGCCATAAACTTGACTGCTGTAAACAAGTACGAACCACAACATCTTAAAATATCGTGTCGAGGAGATGGTGAATTCAATTGCCTCCTTTTCATAATGATTCACTTTCCGAAAGTATTTCCGGGAATCTATATAAGGAAAGATATATGGCACCTTGGAAATTGCCCTTTACTCCTCACTGGGTACAGTACTTTGATACACCTCCTCCCTAACTACACTTCTTTATTTTTTCATTCAGATCGTGCATGTCGAAAGCGTGAAGAATTTCATATATATATATATATATATATATATATAACTACACTTGTTTATTTTTTCATTCAGATCGTGCATGTCGAAAGCGTGAAGAATTTCATATATATATATATATATATATGTATGTAGAAAATGTGTGTGTGTGTGTGTGTGTGTGTGTGTTCCACTGAACAAGATGAGACATGATTCGAGACTTATCGTGGTAAGGATGATAATGATTACAATAATAACTTTGATAACTCGTTTATGATGTGTTTTCTTTCTTGCGGAAAAAAAAACCCCGGATGGGTTTACCAAATTAAGTAAGATCTTATAAAAAAACAAAAAACAACAGATATCAGAGAAGGAAAAAATAGATCAGATGGGATTTGAATACAATCATAAACCGTTTATACAAGCACAAATTTGATGGTCTTAAATGCCTATTCAAAATACAAATACACCAGCCCGCTCAATTCAGGAAATAAACAATTTATAGATAATCAAGTTCAAAATTAAAAAAAAAAAAGATCATTTGCAAGTCTCCTTTAAAGAGACGTTTAACTCTAGCCATTTGGGTCATATTCACATTTATGCAAATTTGCTAGTAGACAAGGTGATGGAGTCCCTCACAAATCTACACTAAATTCCTTCTGTTGAAATAAAATGAATTTCAGAAATGAAAACAAAAAGGAAATTAAATACACCGCATCAAATTATTCGACAGCTGGATAAGATTATGGTATGTAATATATTACGCTGAATGGTGATATATTGTTGTAATACTGACAATATGAACACTTTATTTTTCTTTTTACAGTTTCATTGCTCTGACTAATGTAAGGGTTTGACGTGGTGATGATTATGTTTTGATTCAAGTTTCTTACCTTATCTGATTCCTGCGAATTTGATAGCCTTTCGCAGTTCTATTGACACTACAGTTTGTTGTTGTTGTTGTTGTTTTTTCTTTTCGAATGAAAGTCAACTTGAACTCGGAACGGGGCTTCCCTTTAAGCTTCTTTCACGTTGTATACAAGGGGCTTGTCTGCATTTGCCAGTCATGGGATTGTTAGAATCTCGGAGGGGCTGTTCGTAATGCGGGTGTTTATTCAACGTGATTAATTGCTTTGAAACGGACGAGCACCGTTTGATTTCAATCACGTATCATCCTTCATCGAGTGGGCGCAATATCGCTCAGACCAAGCGCGCGCACCAACTAAAGCCTTGTTGCCGATGTGTGTTTATATATCGGTATTACGTTTCAGTTGTCTTAGGGCAATTATTCTATCCAGTAGCACGCATATGCAGAATGCGTGTGGGTGTGTATGTCTGTTTGTGTGTGTTGCTTTGTTTTTTTCTTTTTTGTGTGTGTGTCAGATGACGATTGCAGGTTTCTGCGGCTGCTGGGTGAATGACATGAATTGCTTGAGAGAAATACGGTATCGTGTGCATAACGAGAGCATAAAGCAAATGACGGTGTACTAATTAACATTACATAGGATCATCTTTAATTCTGACAAATATATTAACATGTTTTGAGACAAATCCCATTCCAACCTAATTCCATCGTCAACAATATAGGGCAAAAGAAAATGGCAATAACGACAAGATATATGCAGATCTAGGAATGTAATTTGTACGCAAATTGCGTCGTGGATGGAGTAAGAATCAGCGAGGGATCACGAGTGAGCACACCGATGCACTCCCGGTGTTCGTCTTGATAACTTTGACCCACCCAGCGGGGGGCATTTTCATTCACCAGCCGCACAAACAGGGGAAGGCAGGGAACACCGGGCGAAATAACGAGGTGCAGCGGTCAGAAGGCATAATAAGAAATATGCGTGCACACGCGTGTCCAATCAAACATAACTCGCTTTAATCATGCAAAATATGATGTAGGCAAGCCCGCTTTTTTTGCCTCGTAAAAAAGAAACAGAGCAATATAGTGGGTCGAACTTTCAATAAGAAATTAGCTTGAAAATACCATCCCAGGTCACATTATTATTAGCTGACGGCACGGATCCGCGCCTTACGATAAAAGGAAGTGAAGTACAGAAGACATAACAGTGAGATGGGGGCTGTGATTTCTGAACACGTCTCGGTTTTTGTTTTTGTTTTTGTTTTTGTTTGTTTGTTTGTTTGTTTGTTTGTTTGTTGTTTGTTTGTTTGTTTGTTTGTTTGTTTTTTTTTTGGGGGGGGGGGGCTACTCTATTCCCCAATCCGATCATGACAAAGTGCAAAAACTATAGACATGCATATGTCTGTGCAGGTAGATATATCCGTATAGCTTTAGATTTACGCACAATAATGATTATGTAAAATCAAATGCGTGCATATACGTATGAATGCATTTGCATGAAATGATACATTAGTATATATATATATATATACATATCTTTCTACCTCTGTGTAGGCCTTAGCTTTGCATTTACCTATTAATCCTCATTATCCTACCCGTTGACAAGGATTTTACAATTTCCAATGTAAAGCGCCATCCTCTTCATTATTATAGTACAACACCAAAAATACTTAATAAGTGTCACTCCAATCACAGAAATCTTCACCTGCGTCAGAGGTATGCCCTTAATGCGCGGAGACAATCCCTTTTTAGACGTGACTGGCACTGCACGAGTCAAAATCGAAAATATTCACTTTCCCTGCCTCGATGATGAATGTGCGGATGATCGTATACACTTCATGAATTTCTTGTATTTGCATAGTGATTGTCATCCAAGTTTGACAGGACGTGATGCCGCACAAATCCCTCCCAGATCCTGTATCTGATTTTTCCTTGTACAAGAGATTTCCTTCGAATATTTTGTTGCGACTCATAGGGGTTCCAACTGGGGGGAAAAAAGAAAAAGAAAATGGAGGCTTACTCCGAAGAAGTTAGCTCGTGGAATCAAAATGGGGCAGAGGACTGGGATTACAAGATGAGAACAATGCACTAAAACGACGGGTGCATGGGCGGATGAATCATGAGTGTCAGGTGATTGGGTATCATTCAAAAAAAAATGCAGAAATGGAATCATGTAACGGGTGAAATGAATGTTACATGAATTCATGTCGTGATATGTCGACGACATAAATCACACACTTTCCAATGACCCCACTCTTAGTTGACTAGGAATCATGGTCAACAGCATTATGAAATGGATGGAAATGATGAGAATGAAATAACAAGTGAACCAGTGGGGAAGAAGAACCGATATTGACGATGAGAATCCTCTATCTAATAAGATTCAGAGCCATGTTTGAATTGGGAGGACGTTTGAATAAAACAACCAGTACCTCTTGCCGTATGAATTGGGAAGTGCATCAAGATCAAGAAGTAAAAATGGAATCATGTACCGTAGCTGGTTAGGTGGGCGTAGATGGAATTAATTTGAGATGATGATTAAGTTCATGCTTTTGGTTGGATACAGTGCTTTTGGCCAGGAGCTCTCAGAGCATGTATCAAAGGTAATGTTCAGATTAACATCAGCCCGACGCCATCTCCAGCTTCGAGGACAACAGTAAGCATGTATGTATCTATTCTTAGCACTGATTGCAGGTACTTTCACACTGTAAAAGAATATAATTTTAGACGTTGCAAAGGCAGATTAGGGAAATACTTAGGGTCGTAATATGACTTTATCAGTTGCTAAGCTAGCTTTTCTGTGAAAGCCTTCTTTGGTTTTACTTTGACGTGTATTCACGTTGCACTAAACTCGATAGAGAAAGTGTGTACAGACTTATGCTCCTGAAATCAGATGTGCGACAGATAGACACGGAGAATCAAAAGAAAGGGTATAATGCTAGCGCGGGGTAAATGAATTTAGCTTGGTAATTTGTCGACAAAAGCCGCCCAGCGGTGCGACGCCAGTTAGTACACCATTCCTCGTGACATTTCGATGGTGAGACACGAGGAAAAAAAAATCCCTAAAAATGCGGTTAATAAAAAACATCAACAGCAAAGAACATAGTGCTTAGATACCAATTATGCTCTAGTCAGTGATATTGGCCTCATTTAATTAATGAGATTAATGAGATTAATGTGCTCAGTGCTGCATTTTTTAAGAGTAGAAGCAGCGAGAAGGCATAAGCTGTCCATCATTCGTTCTTACACATGAAATGAATATTTGAAGAATAGAATTCTCTCCCCCCCCCCCCCATCCCGGGCATCGTCTTACGCAGACAATTTCTCCTTTTTTTCTCCCATCTTCCTTTACTACCCTGAAGGTGTGCTGCGATGCGGTAGTACCCAGGACAGATCGATAATACATCAAAGTTTACAGGAGGGACTAGTGCCCAGAGGTGTCCCCCGGCTGCTAGCAACCCCTCATTAACATCCGGTCCCCGGGGGAAAAACCAGTCCGGCAGAACCCACCCACCCCTGCTGGTGTGACCCAATTAGCTACCCGCATTGATCTAGCGCTCTTTAACTTCTTGCTCCCTGAATGCGTCCGCAAACCTGGGTTCGGGCTTTGCTCAAACTATCTCGCGTTTAAAACCACCTTTGTGCGGAGACACGTTCGCGATCATGTTGGTAAATACATCTCACTAGAAGCGGTGACAGCACTGTTTGGTACATAAATTCCGGCCCTGCGCTAGAGCGTAATTGCTCGGAAATTCCTCAAACAGCTAGATGTAGCAATCCCTAGGATTGCCGAGGGGGGAAAGAAGACGGAAGGCAATGGGAAAACAGGTATTTGAGAGGACTAGTTTGCGAGCAAGAGGAAATCCCCGCAGGTACTGAAAGAAAATACTCTAATGAAGCGGGCTCTTTCCACTCGGGTGCTTCATATATAGAAGACAAAAATCCCGCTGTTACAAGGCATGATCATTTCCGTTTTGACATTTTCATGATAGCTGTTTTATATTAATATGGGAAGAACAATACACATCGGAGTATGTGTTTATCATTTTGCCTGTCCCTGAGGAGGATTAGGCCACAAAAAGGATGCATGCAGACATTCTGCCTTAAACGTGCTCTACAGTGAGAATGCACTGTAAGGAGAGGAGACGTGAGATGTTGTTGTTTTGTTTTTCACACTGCAGAGCTACTCGACAGTTGAATGAACAACAAGTCAAAATAGGCAGATATAGGTATGTACAACAGAATGAAAACAGGTCACCAAAGGCCACAGTGTTGTGGCATTGTTCAAGTTCTCTGATGGAGATAGATCTAAGCAGTTATCCTCTGATTTGTATTTGCAGTCAGTTGTCAGTGACGGTTTACTGTTAACAGCGCTTGTTGATTGTCTCCTTATTTTTTTTTTCCTCTGGCTATCTTTGGTTGTGCGCCATTTGTCTTCATTATATTTCAGATAACTTATCACGTGACCAAATTACGGTGTAACACGACCAGGAGTGCTTGGATGACAAGTGGGCGTATTTTAAGGTTGCCGCAGCGTTTGACCCTTGTATGAATCAATCACACTCAGCAGCAAGGCTCGTCCCCAAGGCTGCCTGGCGAACTCCTGATGATACACAAACACCTAATGAATGCACACAAACAAAAATGTGCAAAGCACAAAGAACACATCTGCATGTGAACGGACCTAATGTCGTATAAACACACACACATACACACACATTCATAGGGGATACTCTCGCGCACTACTCTACTCGTATGTTATGCCAACATCACATAAATATTGTTGGTAGGTATTGTGGTTTCGCGCGATAAGAGGATGGCACAATGAGCCGAAAGGATGCAGCTAGTCACGGGGGTATTCACATCCACCTCACGCCCTTCCGCCTAGCTGCACCAGGCTCACTACCAGCCAAAGTAGCACATACATCGTCACCCGCGTCTAACGCGAAGGCTAAAATAATGCCTGAGTGTGTCATTTCTTGCTTGTGTTTAATAGCTGTGTGTGTGTGTGTGTGTGCGTACATGTATACCATGTTTGTCTGTCTTTCTGTCTGTTGGCAGAGAGTTGGCAATGTCAGAAAAGAATGATGGGTGGCGTTATTTCACCGACACGCGACGAACGTAAATCAGGCAGGCATCCGCGAAACTGAAGAAAAAGAAACTTCGATCATGCTGCGGTCGTGCAGAGGCAGCACGACGCCTCGCTCGATACATTTTCTTCTTATATCACTTTCTTAACTGCCCGTTACAACGCTGCTTTCTCATTAAATATGCCGTATTCTATGAAAAATGGAATCCCTACATTGTCTCCAGCACATCGTTAGGTAATTTGCACCCTGTCCTGCGGCCGCCGACCGACGTGAGAGGTAGCGAGTCATCAGGCAAACGAAATGACGGATGGCTTTAGTAAGTAGGGAGGTGGTGTTCTGTGCTCCTATTATTTCATAATCCTCCGCCGTAATTGAATTTAATTCATTTGTGCATGGACAGGACAAGCTATATATATCGTATCTCCTACCTGCGATCTCTCTCTCTCTCTCACTATCTCTTCCTCTCTCTATATGTTTCTCTCACTCTCATTATATTTTCTCTCTCCTTTTATCCTCGTCCTGTCTTTTCTTCAATGCCGTGCCATGGGAGGGGATGAGGCTACGTCTCCGCCACTCTTTCGCCAGGCTCTGACTGTCTGCCTCTGTTTCTAGCACCTCATTCCCTGTGCAACCGGATTAAGCAACTACTTGCCGCGTTTTTTGGAGACACGAGCTCAGTATACACGCAAAGCTCAAAAACCTCCCAAGCTCTGGCTCGCATGCTTTACAAATAATTGCGGTATCTCTAGCATAGTTTGCGACGAGGTGATACAGATGTGTTTGCGTGCTTCTGCTAGACCGATCACTTCTTTTTTTTTCTGTTCTGCCTTTCCAGTTCTTGAACTCACTCTTGTTTGCAGTTAAAAGTGTACTCGCGTGCAATTTCTGCTCCACCTCACACGCTAAGAGGACATACAAATTTACTGATGGTTCGGAGTACTACGGCTTGACGCACAATATCACGAAATGGTAATCCTTTGTTTTTCCAAACGCAATTCTTTTGGAGTCTGTACTGTATGGAATACTTTCCATTCCGCGATTAAAAATTATTGTGATTAATCAACGGATGTAACAAAATTTTCACTTTAACTTATAGCTAAACCATTTTTTTTTTTTAAATGGTTTTCCGTTTAACACATTAAAGAGTCCAAACTATTTTACTGGCGCTGTTTGAACCAAAAGCTTGATGCACATCGGGATATATATAAAAGCACATAAATAGAATCACTGAATATCGAATCAGCGAAAACGTACTTACCATTATACACCTCTTCTCCCTGCTTGTTCTTCAGTCAGATTTAAGAGTAAACAACAAATGATTGAGACATTCAAGCCACTCTCTTCCAAGGAAGAAGGGGGAGAACAAATCTCCGAAGAAAAAGATTTCGCTCCTCGGCCGAGAGACGAATCTTCACCCAAAAAAGCGTGCTACGCTCTTCTCCTGTGGTGTCGGCGGCGTGTGTGCATTTCAGTGCAGAAAGTGGCCCAGCAGCCGATCGCTTGATCGTCAAATGCGAGTTCGAGAGCCAGTGCGGAGAAAAGTCAGGAAATAGATGACCTGGTAGCTCATCAACGTTGAGGGCTCCCTTCAGGGAGACCGTTAGGAAGCCCCACTTTCGGCGCCGATTCGTTCACACAGTATAGTTCTGATCGGCGGCGGGTGTGTCGACGGTGTGCGTGTGTGCTTGCAGCAGCACTTTCACCGCATATACCTTTCCTTTGCGTTTTTTTTTTTTTGGGATGCGCTGTCCAATACGCCAACAGCCTGTAAGAAGATGGCGGGATGAGCTACCCAGCAAGATAAGGCACCTTCCCGCTTGTCGTGTTGTTGTTTTTCTTGTTGTTGTTGTCACACCATGGCTGGTGTCTCTTCAGGGAGTGCACTCGGGGAGCAGAATATGGACGAGGACAAATTGTGGCATCACACTCTCTCGAATGTCAGACACAACACGCCCATCTTCTTTCTTTTTTTTTCGCAGAGAGATGTTTTCGTCTACTATTATAGTCAGCATTATTTCATCTTCTAATCAGTCATTAGCGCTCACTCCCTTTACTTTTCTTTTTTTGCGCTTAAAATGGTAACAATGTTTCTACTGTTTGCACCGACAAGACTATAAAGGTTGTTACTTCAATATACTGGCAGCTTAAAAAGATGTTTACGACACATGCACACACACACACACACACGCACACTCTCTCTCTCTCTCTCTATATATATATATATATATGTATATATATATTATATATATATGTCAATTTGACTGTTTCTGTAGAAAGGCTTGCCAATTCAAACAATTCAAGTTATTGAGAGGAAAAAAAAAATGAATGCGGCTTTTTTCATTCTATACCCTCAAGTTGACTCGGTGAGTATAAAACATGCAACATGCCGCCCCGATGAGTTCTATGTCTGGTGTGTGTGCGTGTCGGGCCACATGCACCATAATTTGATAAAAATTTAATTTTCTTTTCGAATTTGATATTTCCTGGATGATTGGATTTCACTTTGCTGCAACAAATCAAAACCGCCGACCCCGAAAAAGGAGGACAGCCCAATATAAACATGAAAAAAAAAAAATTATAGAGAACGCGAGTCCTATTCCTATGCAAATGCACTCGAACAGGTATACGCATTTTTATATAAACAAACCCACATTGTATCCACTCACCTACAGGCACGCACACACATACAAACAGTCACGCACAATCGCATGCTCACAATATACAGTCATGCACTTGCTCACAAACAGAACCCAGATATGTATGTACACACACGACCTTGAAACAGGGAAACGGCAGGAAAATACTGACACTTAACAAAATGTATTCTTGTATCTTTAACACAACAGAGTCCCGGTAACAGGGCAATAACAATAACAACAATAACAATAATAAAAATAACAATTAACAAAAACAACAACAATAGCCATGCATACGGATTCTCTAATAAGGTTACCGTCTGTACTGGAGAGAGGTGAAAAATTTCTTGAAAGAAAAGGGAAGCAAGAATACTTTAAAGATAGAAGAGAATTAATATTATCCATTCCGGAGGGGGAGGGGGGAGGGACGATGTTATTGCTTTTATTTTTCTTGTTTTATTCTACTTTGAATGTCCTTATGTATTCCACGATTAAGATTTAAAAAAATTATATTTTCTCTTTACATTTTTCAATTAGTCGAAAATCTTTATCACAAAATACATACATCATTATACGTAAGTATTTCGAAATGTTAGGGTATGTGAAAAGATGATCGATTCTTTAAAAGAATTAAAATGAAGATCATTGTCTATATACCATGAGGAAACGACTTGGATTGAGACGCCATTATGCAATAGATGGCGAATCCATACAATATTTTGTGCCGTACGAGATGTTCATTTAATATTTGCTTTATCATATAGGCCTACTTCATAAACCAAGTTCCCTCAGTTGCTACTTACGGATATCATCTCCCCCCTCTCACCCCCCCCCCATAACCCAAATGACTTCAATTTAACTCTGTCACGATCACTGCAATCCAGCGTACACCCGAAGTTAATAGAATTGTATGTTGATGAGCCCGCTGGGGTTAACTGTGTGAATAGAGTAAAAGTGATGTACTTCATGAGCGTTGCTGACAATAACTAACAAATGCCAATATTTCATCATGAAAACTTAAATGAAAAACCTCTGAATTAAGCATTATATTCCGAGGGATGTAGAGCTTGAAATGAAATGAACACCAAACAAAAACAGGACATAAACAGTGAAAAAAAAAATACTCTTGCTTCGCAGTGATTGGTTTGACGCAAGGAATCCATTTTCGGATAATTGGCCAGCGTGATAACGACATTCATTATAGCAGCTGTAGGATTAAGCATGATGATATTGTGCGGAATCCCAAAATAGACCGAGGAAGAGTTGTATTAAACCTATACGGGCACACACAAGCATGACCCTGATGGAAACTGGTCAGACAATAGCCTGACGAGGAAACTGTGAACGTTGAAAATCGTCTTATCTTTTTTTTTTATATATTGTAAGGTGAAGAAATTTTCAACACTATTAAGTAAATATCATGTATCTTGGTTTCACAACTTATTGGTGATAATTACTATATTTTGGTATATATTTGGAATATTCATATTGCTTTCCTTAGCGTATTGTTTGTACACTTATATTCTTTGTTGAATCTGAAAATGAGTAAATGAAATGAAACGTAATATTTGTGTAATTAGGGGGTAGGGTTGCGAAAGAGGCAATGGTTTGTGTGTGCTTGTGTGTGTGTGTGTGTGTGTGTGTGTGTGTGTGTGTGTGTGACGTAAACTGACTTCAATGAGCATAGACAAACACTTACAGCATAAAACTACCGTAACTCTTTATTTTTGTGCCAGAATATCAATACCAAGCATCAGACTTCTTCTCTTCGATTTTTTTTTTCAGCCATTCCCAATTTCACTCCGTCTGTAGAATAAGGTGAACGAAACCGCAAAATTTCAGACTACCTCATTCACCAACTGTATAGTTGGGGAATGCCTTGATTCACAGTTTCCTTTGACACGTACGCTTAAGACCCTAAGCGAAATCCATTAGTGAGGAAGTCGGATAGTACGACAGCGAATTAAGAGGAGAGTTAAAGGCAACTTTCAAACTTTTAACAATTCTCTCTTTTTATTCCAAGCTTGCTATTATGGAAAGCGTAATACGTGTATTAGCCACATGTAAAAAATTAACGTATTTCTGTCGGGAGAGTCGCATGGGTACGATTGTTAAAAAAGAGGGAAATTGCACCCAGAGGAACCTGTTCATGATCATGACTGATGACGGGATCGCTGTCAGATTAAAAAAGAAATCTTGCGAAGTCGGTGAAAACACATCCTTGTCACCTTGATACGTCCAATCCTCGGGGGAAGAAACTGTCCCCAGATGACACTCAAAGTGACAATATTATCATTCAAGAATGAGTGAGAGAGCAAGTTAAGAACTCAGTTCCGGTCAATGACCTGAACCGGTGACAAAATATAAACGCGGAGATATTGCGTACCTCTAAAATTGCATTATGATTGGTCGATTGCTCAGATTGTCACGCACCGCTTTGTCCAATCAGTGCACAATCACGGCTTGAACTAACACATCGGACCCCCACGCCTCAAGACGCCCTCCTTTATGTGACAAATTGTAACGAGGGGGCCGGGGCCTAGAAAAGCTGCTGTGACATTCGAGCTTTTTGCGATCAATGCAGCCGGATGATGTCAGATCGATCCGACTGAAGATGATTAAAGTTTGGCGAAAATGTTACAGAAATGGCAGAGTGCCATGGGCATACACGTGGGTTCTCTCGCGGGAAAAGACAATGTTTTTGAAGCGAAATTGACCTGACCTATTTCTTATGTCGGCCGTTGGTATTCTCTGAGCCGTACATGATACTGGTTTCAAATGATGAAATCTTGAAAACAAAATGAACTTTTTTTTTTTTTTAACGGTAAACCTGAACTGATTATCTTCCCTATTTACAATGTGTAGGTGATTGTATGAATATGAATGTCTACCACGATTTTACCTCTACCCATGATCTGTCTTTTGTCTGTATGTAAGCTTATGGTTTGTCTGTCTGTTGCTTGTGTCTGTCATGATCCCCATGGTATCTTACGGAAGGGGAATGTTCTTAAAACTTGTTACAAAATTGTTACACTTGCCCCCTTCTCTTAACGGTGTTCGGCCTGCTCCTCCTCCGTCTTCTCCTTATCTTCCTCCTCCTCCTCTTCCTCCTCCTCCTCTTCACAAGTGCCCCACCCCAAGATTGCCTCCCAAATACGTGGAATTGTTTCCTCACCGCCCTTGCAGTCTGTCGATTGAAGTTTCGTCTTTTAATTTGGATCCGAACGCACATCCCCGTGGAGGCTCGTCAAGAAAAGTTTAGATCTTGAGGCTGTGAATCCTCGTGAATGCCAATTCGGCTGATTAGATTTTGTTCATCTTTTGAACAGGAAAGACCGGTGCTGGTCATGGAAGGGAAACTCACCTAAAGCAAAATAAACCAATGAGCTTCTGCGGATTTTTATTTTCATCAATGAAAACAAACCACTTTAGAAAGTGGAAAAATAAAACAAATGCAACAAATTAAAGATTAGAATAGAAACGAAGAAAGAGAGACAGACAGAAAGACAGACAGAGAAACTTATGTTTTATGATGGGACATTTCTTCAAAACATTCCAGTTCTTGTGATGCGCTTCTCGGCGCCACCGAATCTGCTGCCTAGGAGGTGACACATACATTCAATTTTCAGTGTTTATCTTTGGAAAATTGAGCAGATGTTATTAAATTTTCCCGAGACCAAAGTTTATCAAAAGTGGACCCTAACATTATCAACATGATACGGTTTCATGGTCTGTGATTCATGATTTAGATTGTTTATTTCCCATTCGCGGCTGGACGTACAAGCATCCATGGTCTGTATATATTTACTCATGCTTTACTGTTATTGTAACAGCGCTGTCACTATAAACGTAAAAGGACCTGAAGTTTATTGAAACAGGTACTTTTTCCATGCTTCCCTTATGTAAGATGTCGAAGATCCCTGAGAGTCTCATTTTCTCGCCACCCTGTCCCCGAAATCCCATTCTTCCCTCCTTCGTCGCGTGAGGCCCTCGTGACCGAGGCTCTTCGCGGCCTGAATTGGATCTTGCTAGACGCTTCTGTCACCGAAATCTTATTTGGCCGTCTCAACCGGCACACTCGGAGATGGAGGAGTGTATAGTCACACCCCCACTTCCAGCCACCCAAACATATCTCGTGAGAGGCGGCGGAGAGATTCGATCAAATTGGACCACAATTGGGGGGGGGGGGGGGGGGAGAGACAAGAGAGTTGGAGAGCTGATGAAAGTGAAATGAGAGTCTCCAGTTTGACACATCCATGTGGTGTATCTGCACTCCTTGTCATTCAAATGTGTGAATATAAATGTATATAAAATAATGCATAAATAACTTTGAATGTAGAATGAATCGATGACAAGGAAAACAAGACATGTTACTTACAATAATGAGCACGACAGAATCATCGCACCATGAAAGTGACATTTTAACAGCACAGGTAGATAATTGCTCTCGATCTGCTGAGATGACTTTTTTTTTTCCTTTTCTGATAGACATGATGGATATCTCCCTGTTTCTACGCTAGGCTCTGATAAACGATTACACATTTTTCTTAATAGACCTCATACATCTGAGACGTGTCCACCCCTGCCAGAGTTGATGCAGGGGAATTCCCTCGTGATCGGTACTGATGCATGAGTCTGTCATACCTTGTAGGGACATCACTACGTCACGGAGACGACCGTTCGGCGCGCCGGTGCTCGACATTCACTGGCGACCACCACACCACGCCAGGGCGCAGTGCCCAAACACCTGTCACGATGGGCGTGGTCAGAATACTTCCTATAGCCCCTTTACAATATTGAACAAAGCCATTCTGTAGTGAGCCTAACGGAATTCATGAATCGTGTATATGCGAAAACACTCGGGGGTACTATTTTCTCTTGTCCATAAAGATGGAACAGACAAAATACACAATCGAATGTTGATTTAAATATCAAATGGAATGGGGGAGATGTCAATTGGAATGGTGTTTGACATTGGGGAAATTGGTGGAACACTACACAAGCATTAACCAGGTCGCTAATATAAGAGAGTGTCTTGTGGTTTTACCTACTGTAGCATTTTCTGATATTTCCGGAAAAAGAAGCTCGGCTTGTAGTATCAATTCAACTTTAGGTGTATCTCATTTTTTTACACAACACAGATAATCAGCATTACAACACTATATTTCCTGGTGAGTCAGTATGATATAGGAAGAATGACATAAATATGGCACAAAAGAGAAGGATGTTGTTCAAACATCCCAAATTGATGCTCCAGTTTGTCTACACATCTACTTGAAACGCTGGCAATCATTCCGAACATCTCTCATACCCTGTTCCAACCGCCTCTTCTTCTTTCATCGTGTAACATCATTCTGCAAGCAGATTCCCTTACCCCGATAGCTGAAAAATACTTTCCATTCCCAACGAGCCATACGCGTTTGCAGCAGCATTTTATTACATCCTACTTAGCTGATTGAACGATATGTTTGCTTGAACCCTGCCAGATCATTCCTACCGCAAAAGGAAAACATGAAAACACACATAAAATTTGATGCGCTTCACCCTCTCTACCTGTGAATTGAAATTGGCTTTACGCAAGAATGTCTGCCGCGTTTTTTCCTAGCATGCTTTGCTAACGCATGACGATTAAACCTTTGATACAACCAACTCGCGAAATTGAGTCCTGAATCGCCCCTCCCTGCCCCTCCCCTCCCCGCCCTTCCCCACCCCTCCTCCGTCTCTCGATGGCCACTTCCCCCCACTTTCTCCCGTCGTCCGCCATCCGTGAAACCAGGGTCGCCGGTGCGCGACAAACACGGACGTGAATCCTCATATCAAATGACGATGTTTTCATCACCTCCGGGCTACCAGACCCACTGAGGCGTGGCGGTGACGTCATATCGACCGCCATTCTTTTCCTACTTTTCCCCAGGATCGATCACGGCTTACAACACTGACTGACGGACCACAGTCAACCTCCTCAACACACGATATCTGTATGTCCTCTTATAGCCAGGGAAATTATAATTGTGATTGCAGTCTCCTCTTTTTTTACCCCTCTTTTTTTTTTAGGAGAATACGAAATGATTGCACTTCATTGTATGTTGCAAAAGAGTAGACATTTAAAGAGTAAACAAGTATATATGTATATATATATATATATATATACACACATATGTATAACATACATAACATATGTATACACATATATAACATATGTGTGTAAATGATTAGAAAAATCGTCGCAGGAGACCAGTCTTTTAGGAGCATTGGACATTTCTGTCTTCGTAAGCTTTATTTGTCTGGGCAATCATATGTAGTACCAAAGAAATAGCCACGAACGGAGGGGTATGGGATAGAAAAGTGGAACTTGAGAGGAAATAATTGGATTAGACGTGATTTCAACAAAACATGAGAAGATGAGAGATGTATGTATACAATGATAATAATATATACTCATTAATTTCATATTATTAGGTGCATTTCATAAATATATAATCATATCAAACTGATCATTCCCGTGCCATTGGTTGTAATGGGGGTGTACAACAATAACGTCAATTTGATATCCTCGTGTTGTGTGTGCTATATAACATAAGACTACTATAATATAAAACTAAACATTTTCATATATATGCGTATATTATGCAAATATATATATATATATATATATATATATACATATGTATATATATATATATATATATATATATATATATATATATATATATATATATATATTTGTGTGTGTGTGTGTGTAAGTGTGTGTATTTGCATTAAAAAAGAGACATTGAAACAGCTGTAAGCTGCAAATGAGGTTTATGTTGAGGTTGATGCTGAGATGGTTATGTAAGCCATTGTCTTGACTAATCACGTTTGGTTTGCTCTTCATTTTGAAAGTTCTATCTTGCTTTACAAAAAAACAAAGAATCAATTTCTCAAGCCACGAATTTCATCTAAAAACCTAATGCTCAACGTTATAAGCATGACCACGACCACGACCACGACACCGGCTCTAACCACGATCCCAATTCTTATTCTAAATCCCTAGATTCCTTTTTTACCCTGATTTTGGGCAAACGAAAACTAGATCTTATATGCATGTGATCTATGAGACAGTTTAAAGGGATGGCTGCTATCAGTTCAAAGAAGAGACCTAATCCGTTCATTGTTCCAACAGTTTCTGATTTAGATTCTCTTAAATCGAAGATGTTTAACAGGTCATGCAACATTATTCTACTTATTTTTAGATTTCTCCTTCTTGTTTCCACGCTACTATATGCAGACATTTTTGACAATAATGACATGTTAACTCTCCCCGATTTCATATCTTGAATTAGTAGGTTTAATCTTTTCCTCCCCGGAAAAAAAAAAAAAAAAATCTGGATGTTGAGATCCAGTCATACACACATGAAAGTGAGAATACTGTGTGTAATAAATCTATTCAAATTTGATTTCAGCCTTGATTACATTTCCCGCTGCTGGTCCCCACTCGTATCAAACGGCAAACGTCTGGAAACAATGCTAGATATGTAATAATCAACAAGCGTGCACGTAGCCGCTGTGCAGTAATGGAAAGCGGTTAGCGGGAGGGCGGGGCCTTGACATCGGGCGACAGCGGAGAGGAGCCTGTAATCCCCCTCTCAGTCTTGAAGCGAGACTGATCGAGACAGGTGTTGTTGATGAGGAGAGGGGAGAAGGGGAGAATGGATACACGAGATCCGACTCTAAACGTCCAGGGAAGAATCTGAGGTATGGAGACAAGCGTATAGGGATGTACTTCGTCGGCGGCCAAATTCGCCGCATCTGTTCCGTCAGATTAACGAGATGAAAACGTGTGTCAAAAAAAAAAAAAAAAGTGCGCAAAAAAAAGATTGAAGGCCAAATTCTCTTTGATGCATTGAAAACTTGAAGACGCATTTTTGATTCTCTTTGGCGCTTTGAAACCTTGAGAAACTGTTCATGACCTTCGTTTTTTTAAGATGACAAATTCATGACTGTACAATTCGGTTTCTGACTCACAGACTTATACTATTCACGTGTCGGAATACCAGATTATGACAGGTGCCTATTCAAATTGCACATTATCACTTTTTACTTGTGATGCACTAGAGAAACGAATGTGACCTTGCATTTCAACAACGAATAACATAAAGATTGCATTTGTTGGGTAAAGGCCATGTCCTGAAAACAGGAGAATTTAAACTGCGTAACTCATCAAAGATGGATATTCCTGAATGGAAATTCAAACATGTAGGAATATTACTTTATGGAAAAGAAGCTTTGAAGCTAACAACCTAACGATCTATCATTTTTGACATCCTCGAAAAAAGGAGAAAAGTAGCCAAACAAGATTTTGGGGTAAAGGTTAAATCCTTGAGAGGGAGATTCTCAGCTGTATGATTATGATGATATAGAACTCATCAAATTTGGATATTCTTATCCACCAAAACAAGGGAAATATAGAATATATAGGAACGCTACTTTTTAGAAAACATCCTTGAAGCAAACAGAGCAACAATCCATCATTTTCTACCTAATGTTAAAATGTGACCTCGCCTTATAAAACGAGAAAAACGCTGCCAGATTCGATTTTTTTTTCTCGGTTGAGGTCAAATCCTGAAAGATGTGATTCTCAGGCTTATTACGATAAATGATCCATTAAAATCATATATATCTGACCCAACAAAATACATGAAGGATTATCAAACATGCAAAAGTGTTCCTCTGAAGAAAAGGAGTTTGGAGGCTAACAGTTTATTAACTACGTAGTCTATTAACTACGTAGAAAGAGGGTTATCCAGACAGAAAGCACCTGAACCCCAAATCAACCAGATTTTAAAAAAGTGCATACATTTCCCAAGCCTACTGGAATACAGATCTGAGAATGGCAGTATAGCATCAATGTGTTCATATTCACTGAAAAAAACGTGTTCCACAGTGTTCAGTGCAAGATAAGGTAACTTACACGTTAGTACGATTATCAAGTAAGAAAACGTTATCATCATGTCAATTACAAGATTAGAGCATTATTATTCGTTTTAAAAAGAGACACAATTGATACTGTTCTGCTTCCGATAGGCCTAGGTGCTAATTGGATTGATATGTTTTCGTGTCTCGGTTCGGTTTCT
Source organism: Diadema setosum (assembly GCF_964275005.1). Taxonomy (NCBI): domain Eukaryota; kingdom Metazoa; phylum Echinodermata; class Echinoidea; order Diadematoida; family Diadematidae; genus Diadema; species Diadema setosum. The sequence goes on from NC_092695.1 coordinate 29,674,721, forward strand.
TACCTGTCTTGATAATAGGTTCAAGATTCAAGATTCAAATTACATTTCCATAAAAAACCCAGAGAAATTATATACTATGTATAAGCAGGTTATTGACTGATAGATCAATGCTTGATTAGTAATAGGATAACAGCAGATAGAATAGTCGAATATTCCCAGGGCATTGTGTAATAAATAGTAAAGATATCCTCGTATACTTTTGATGGAATATAAAAAATGAAGAAATCATGAGTTGACGTAAAATCAGGTTGCTTTCCCCAAAGCTGAATCATTAATGTAGATTGATACGTATTAGACTGTCCTACCTGTCTACCCAGTTACTTGTAGTTCTTTTATATTGAATGTATTTTGTTTATGGTCTCAACAATTTGAATGAACCGTTCGAGTCTCACAACAAATAGATTTCAAAGTTGATCTACTTGAAAAAGAAAGAAATTGTGACACTCACTCATTTTTCTTTTTTCTCGGTTGCCTGGATTTTTAAGAATTGAGAGAACAGAGGCGATAACAGTTCTCATCTTATGTTGAAAAAACAAATATAAACAAAGGTCATAGGTTGAAACTGTGACGTCTTTCCCGAGTAGCTCTCTCCTCATGTGTCTATCTAATATTTATATATGTATATATTCATTATTTTTGTCACTGCTAGATGTATGACTTATGACCATACACCATATCGTGTTAATCAAATCGAATAGCAACTGAAATTTTCACAGAACTATATATATTTGAGGCTTAACAGAGGAAACGACGGGCAGGTATAGATGCTACGCCGTAGACATAGAGTTGTTGTCTTGTTTTTGAGCTACCCTGTAGTGTTTTTTTTTTTCTACATGGTGACAGAAGTGAGATTCCGCCACAGTGGTGATTTCAATCATATCACGGGTCGATCTCTCCCAGTGCCGAGATTGCCCTCACTCGAGGAAATGGAGGGGAGGGGGTGGGTAAAGAAAAAAAAAAGAGAAGAATATCTGATTTGCGTTTTCATGTGTTATCTATATAGACTTTACGCGCCACAGTCCGTTCAGAACGAATGCATTGTCAATCGAGATTGCAGCTACAACAATAATGGTGTCAGCAGGTCAATACACAACGCCTTGAATATCATTTATGGCAATTCATTTACCCTGCTGGATTAGTCTTCTGTTTGGGAGAAGTGTTATTACCTGATATAGGCCATCATCAATGTCAAGCTTCCGTTTAAAATGGCAGTCTCCTGCATTTGTCCGTAATAATTTGATTGAATCATAATTATATGATTTTCCAAATAATATTTGTGTGTTACTACAATAAACGAGTACTGTTTAATTGGTATATTATATGTGTGTGTTTGTCCAATCTATGATTATTTTGGAAAATTGTTTGTAACGTTAAGATTACTTTGTGAAAATGCCGAAATATGATTATCTGAAACACGATTATCTATAAAACGTGTAGACTGCTAATTTTGTAACTGTGGTGATTATAGCACGGACTAATCACAGACCAAATGACTCAGAAAAGAGCCGCATCCGCGTGAAATTAAGATGAATCCATTTAAATCATCGCAAAAGATGAGCTGCCTCGTGTCCTTCAAACGGCTCTTTTTTGTCAATGGTGCGATTAGTCCCACCGCTTTACCCTTTCCCGGGTTTCCGGATCGAAGTGTTAAATGTTGTTGCACTGAGCCGGATGGTCCACAATGTGAGAAATTTTGTCTGCCTCATCCAATAATATGATGATGAGACTGTTTTAGCACTATCCTTTCACCGTTTCTCTCAAACATTCGTGCATTCATTGTTTCAGGACTTGAAATAAAAAGACGTTGAAGGATATATATATATATAATCCAGTGTAATCTACGGAAGATATGAAAATATCACGACGCACTGATGGTATACTTCAATTATAAGTCATCTTCTTATGAAATTCCGCTTTTAAGCTGTATTCAATGCAAAATATGCCCCTATAAGCTATATACGTATAGTTTCATATAAGAAAGATGATCTATCATCATTAATAATATTCTTCCCGCAGACTTCGAATAGATTTAAAGATGGGCACATTGTATTCATCATCATGAACTTCAGACTTTCAAGCCTGCTCTTAAAGGCTGCCTACGTTTCTATTATATCGGCAAAGGTGACCAGCTGGACTCCTATAGGGACTATACCCTGCATCGAGCAGATGGTGATGCACGTACTCCGATTAGGCGGGAGAAAAAAAAAGAAAAGGGAAAAATCATGAGAAGAAAATGCTGGTCGGCGCTCCAGGGGAAAAGAACGCAAAGTGATGGTATTACCGCGAAAAATGAATCCTCATCCGCAAACACGGGCTGTGAGACCACCGGGGCAAGCCAGGCCAGAGAGGACGACAGTAGTCTCCACTTCAGGTTGTTCCTCCCTTTAGGCCGCATTGTTATAATCATGATTCACGCCCTTTGTTCAGATTATCATTAAATTGCGCTGGAAAATAAGTATATCAGCATTGTGGCAGTGTCTTTTCTTCCGACTATATTATCTATAAAACGATATCCGTGGCGTCACTTCGTCAATAGGTTGGTTTATTTCTCCTGAGATTCGCATGCTGAAATCATCTTCACGAAGAGTATAGATATAAGTACAGTGTTATGTTGCACACGACAGTTCGCAGTTCCTCTGCAAAACTAAATGTTACCGACTGTTACAAGCAATAATGCTATACGAGACGATTTCTTTTTAGAGTAGTGATTATACCGAGACTATATAGGCAGCTCATTGTTGTAGGACGTCTTGAAATGAGGCTAAGGCGGACGAAACGCCCATGGCAGGTATCCTTTTCCCTAGTGAGAGAGATAAGGAAGAATTTGAGCGGAGCAAATATTGTCTGGGGTGACCGAATGAAGCTACATACGACACGTTCTTTAAAGCAATGTCACTGCACTCACGCGCCACACCCCCTTTCATAACTGAAATATAAAACCAGATGCCATCTTTCGTGTCTGAGCCCCCCCCCCCCCCACATAATATTAAGCTAATATGATACTTAAGATATTCAAATTATGGAACGGCATTAAATAATTTTCGCAGTACAGTCTTCATAGTATTATGGAAGATCCACCATTGTTTGACTATACTAAATATTTTTATAATTTCCTAGAATGCCAAAAGAAGGGAGGTAAATGTTAACATTGGTATAGCAAAAACAACTGTCAAGACGACAGAATATCTTTATATTGTATATATATATATATATATATATATATAAAGGAGACACTTCAGAATACTTTCGATGTATGACTCGTTCAAGACTGCTCAATGACAACTCGACGCGCGCGTACGGTTGAGGAGGCTGTTACCGACGACTACGAGGTCTGGAGGAATTGTGACGTAACTAACCAAACCTCTTAACGACACTCCACTTTAAACCACTGAAAATATAACACTCTGGTTCCTGTTGGCATGAGAAGAAGTAGATTGCTGCGTATACATGGAAGGATAAATATTTCACCTAATGAGTTTTAGGAAATTATGTATAGTGAAAAGTTTCAAGATTCTTGAAAAATTGGCTAGTGTGTCGGATAAGCCCACTTCACTGCGATGACTCCATTTTCACTGAAAGAGTCGAGTGCAATAGGAAATTTGATATCCAATGTAATGCTGTCTCAAGGGGGATCTTGATCGGTCAAATCTCAATGACTATTTTTATTTCACTTGTATGTGTGTGGAGGGGGGTGGGGGTGAAGAGTTGATCATGAGGTGAGACAAGTGAGTTGTTGTTATCTTTTTAAATGAATATGTTAGTGAAAATTTGAAATTGGCAGGGAGGCGATGGCATAGTATTATATGTCCCGGGGCCATATCGTTGCACTGAGCATTATTGCCCTCCCTGCTGTGTCTGCGTAACTGGCCAAAGAACTCTTTTCTCCGTCTTTCTCTCTCTCTCCATCAGAGCGGCACCCGGGGCGGTCAGGTAAAAGTGTGGATTATCGCACGATAGCATATTTGATATCATTAATAATCAAGGGGACTCACCTGTGTGCGTAAGCGGGTATATATATATATATATATATATATATATATATATATATATATACATGCTTGTACAATATAAGTGTGTGTGTGTGTGTGTGTGTGTGTGAGCGTGTGCGTGTGGCGGTCACATTCGTCTGGCCTCGGCTGACGCGTTGCACAGAAAAAAAAGAAATAGGATGGAATTATAAATTGAGATTAACTGAAACCGCAAACTAGCCTGATGGAAATTTTGCATTTTTTTTTTACCCTGCGTGGCCATCGCCACATAAGAATACAAATGCTTCTCAATGGATTATGTAGCAGGTGTGTCGGTTTTCATGCAGGTAATATCCAACAGGGGAAACTGTGTTAAATATTAAAATTCTATATAAGCTCCTTTTCATTTCATCCTTGATATGCAGTCTCCTTGCCGACCTACACTTGTTTGCGCGCAAACACAAGCGGAAGTTATATCTATTCACATCACTTAAATGACAGAGTGATCCTTACTTTTCCTTTTATTATCCATACTACCTAATGATGGAATCATATATGTATGCCGTAAAGGCGCTTTTTATACAAACCACAAATATCAGGGTATATGCAAATTATTTTTTTAATGTTTTTGTCAAGCTACCGATAGTAGAACGAAGGTTTTAACGGCTACAGCCTTTTATACCGTCTCCTGTGCGATAATGAAATATTTATGGACCTTGTACATGATCGATAAGGTTCGCGTTAAGAGCAAGTTCAAATATAGGACTTGAATTCATTACATCTCTCTTGTTTCTTCATGCATACCCGTTAAAAGGTTATTTATAAGTGATATCGATTCACTGCAATCAAAATGTCTTCAAACAGAGAGAGTATAGTCCATCAATTAAACACTTTGATACAGAAATAAATGAGAAAGTGGTTATCCTTTTATCCAGACAAAGAGAGGTTATAGTGAAGAACCATTAGGGGCAGGTGACTCCGAAATACCGAGAGAAATGGCAATTTACCAATATTTTCAACTGTCATCACGCGTAGTCCACTTTCACTTGATTCCCTGTTCCTTCTTATTTCCTTTTAAGTTTTTGCGATCTGACGATGACTCCCTTGCTGGACTCATTCTCGCCGTTCACAGTATTTTGCTTGAATTCGTAATGTTAGTCCCCCACTGTCGTGCGATCCGCTGCGCGCACGTCACGATTGCCCATTAATAGCTGATCGCAGAATTTTTTGTTTATGTCTATGACAACATGCGCCACAATTTAAACCTTGGAGTGAATCGTGGAGCAATCGTGGTGATCGTATCAGATCTTAGCAGATCATGAGATCATTCGTGGCAATTGCGTTGGTCGCAGACATTTTTGGAACCGTCCAAAACTTTTCTATGATCACTGCGATTGCCACGAATGACCTCACGATCTGATACGATCACCATGATTTCAACAGTGGCGCAGATGGTGATAGACATAAACAAGATGTCCACGATCAACTGCTAGTGTCCAGTCGTGGCGTGCTTATTGGTTCGCACGCCAGTGAGAACCCAGCAAAAGATCAGGAAAGAAAGACGTTTCACGAAAGGCCCCCACCTCTCGATCTGACAATTAAAGTGATATTAAGGCCTAATGCCTTCATAAGGCGGGGAGCGTTCATGCGTTGAAGATGACCCGAATGCACACGACCTACCGAGTGGGATACGGTGACGTTGATTAAAGGGGAGACTCGGCCTTCCCTTGTAACTAAAAAATTCATCCAAACACCCTCATCTATCTTGCATGCAATTCACACAAGACCTCTTGAACTTCTGACACGTAGTTCCTGGGTGCAATTTGGTCTGCCACGGGAGATCTTTAACATCTGTTTTATCAGTGCCCTCCCGGAAAGTTAAAAAAAAACAAACAAACAAAAAGATGGCGGAAAATGATTATTTACATCACTAACCGCAAGCGATAGCAATGCCCAAACCGACTCATTTAGAATTCAAGGAACATGAAGTCGTGAGGACTTGGACAAATGTTGGATTGTACACTTCCTTCAGATCATTAATATTGCACTGCGCCGCGGTCCAACGCCTCAGTTAATTGAATTATCATGAGCAAGTTAAGCTACACCGAGGATGTTTATGAATTAAGTATATGAAAGCACCACAACGCTCTTTTGCTGATGATAATCTGTTGATTGTGGCTTTGATTGGCACAAGGGGATGCCACCTCTACGGTGTGTTATGCCCTAATATTTATATAATCATAAATACACAGTGTATAGTCGTCAACAGCGAAGAAATCTTTCATTAGGGAATAATATTGTCTTGGAGGAAATTGCATTTCCATCGATCATGTTTCACAGAGTAAAGAATTCTTGCAGTTTCCCTGTCGACCTCCAAGCATATAGAAAAAATTCAGTTTGCTTGTGTCGAACACCCCTGGAAAATGACGAGTTAGTCTTTGCGTGTACAGGTCTCATGAAAGTTTCATAAAGTCTTCTCATTATCCTGTTCATGAAACATAAATTTGGTAAAAAGCACCTTTTCCTGATCATGAAACATGAATTTGGTAAAAAGCGCCTTTTCCTGATCGTTGACGACACGCTTATCGATTTGCAAACTGTAACATGCGCAAAAAAAAAAAAAAAAAAAATATGCTTCTCGTGTTCCGTAATCATACTGTAAGACGAGATTCCTCACCTCCTGTGTTTCTTCTGCATTCTGTTGTGTAAAATAATGTGTATTATGTAGGTTTGCTTGGGGTGATATTCGTTATTCCGAAACAACAAATTCCGTATACCTGCATGTATGTTAATCCGATCATTATTCTTTATTCCCCAGGTACGTTATTCCGAAGGGTCGCTATTCCAAAAATGTAAAAAAAAAAAAAAAATGATTCGTTATTCCGAAGGTCTTTAATCCGAAAATGGAATAAGGTCTGTTGTTCCGAAGGAAGTTAGATAATCCGATAATAAAGGAAAATGGTGTATACTTAAGAACCTTTTGAATGACGAACTTTTTTTTTTCATTTTCGATTTAGTGGACCTTCGGAATAAGGAAACTTTTGTCATTCATTTTTGGATCGAACGAACCTTCAGAATAAGGAACCCTATTTCATTTTCGGATAAACGAACCTTCGGAATAACGAACTAAAATCGTTTGCTTGTGTGTATGTATCTATGAGTTCGTGTGCCTGCGCACGTGTATTTCAGAGTGCACGTACGTGCGCGTGCGCGTGCTTACCTAGTGGATAGTATTGATCAGAGGCAGAAACAAAGTAAATTATCCCTAGCCTTTAGGACGGTTCTGTATTGTGTTTCTTTTTCTGCGTACGCAGTCCTACAAACATTACAAAGGTCGTCAGATTATAATATGATCTGCTTCGTTTTCTTTTTTCACTCTAGCCTTCCTCTTTCACGTGTTTTTCTTTTGATGACAACATACACAAACTGATTATTTCTACCTTAAACGATATTACTGCCTTTCACTACGTCCCTAAGGAAGGAGGGTGAGTTTTACATTGCAAAGTTTGTAGAATACCACAAGCGTTCACGTTTTAGTACCCGATTCTGGAAAATTCGATCGCAGATTTCTTCAGAGGGAAAATGCATACAAAGTAATGTTGAAGGAATGAATGTTTTTTTTGCTGATATAAATTGATTGACAATGATGCCGTCCTGTCTCCCGTTGCCATAGATACGCATGCGCCAAGTAGGCATGAATAACTGGAAACCATGCTAATTAACAGGTGCATATAAAATGCGGTGAGAAAACAGTTTCCCCACCTCCTATACTGTATATCCCTCTACCGTGCACAATGCAACTCCCATTTGCATACCCAACATGATTGCTGAACTTATTCCTCAGATTTCTCCTACGCCACCATCCCTGTGATCTTGAATATCATACTTTACTGCCACTGACCCTCAATTCATTAATTTTGTGTGTATTTCTCTAGTATTGTAAACTGGTTTATGCTACTATGCAAGGTATAAATATTAGGTAAACGTCACTTGGTAACGTTCAGCTGTGATCTGTTTGTTTGTTTGTTTGTTTTTTCTGTTTGTCTTCATAAGTACTATGTGCACTTTCCTTACTTTGTATAGACTTAAGATGAAACAGTGTTTATTGCCGAAATGAGTGAAGACAGCGATGATATTGACTGCATACCTTGTGTGTGCTAGTGCGTGTCTTTCAGTCTTTCATATTCATATTTCAGACGCGACAGGATGTGTACATGTAATCATAAATTGCCGTATGGCAAAATCAGTTTCTACTCATCTCCTAATGAACAGAAATAAAAAAATACAGCATTCGCTGCTTTGACTTTACACCCGGGATCACTCGTGAAATGAAAGCGTGGAGTGTTATGTTGTTGTTTCCGAATGTCATCTTGTCTGGTGTCTTTTAGCATCAGGCACCCGTGCACACTACCAAGACACATCTTCATGCACAATTGTTATAAACCTACAACCACTTATCCAACGGACCATTCATTCAAGTGTTCATGTACTCCGCTCTCAAGCTTAAACACACCATCGTACTGGGAGCGTACATATGCCTGCAGACACGGAGGCATAATACACTGATAACCAAGGACATGATGAAAAAAAAAATGATTTGTCTTAAAGACAAAAAACAATGCGATGCATACAATATGGGGGAGTCAGGTTTTCTAGTCGTTTTCCGCCTCCGGGCTCCGTTTCGAGATATCGGCCTTACATCTCTCGACAATGCAATCACAACCACTTCATGGTATGAAACAGGCATTCTGGGCTTACCAAGCACTTTTCCCCTCCTCGAAACGCATACTCATTGTCATTTGCTCGTCGGCCTAGTCAGAAGGATTAGCTTTAAAGTGAAATGAAATTGTCTACTCTTATGTTCCTTGTTATTTGCTTTCAATTTTATAGATCTTGAATTTATACCCCACTTTTTAACGGACCTTCCACAGTCGAGAAACAAACAAAGAATGAACAGAACACCTTTTTTTTTTCTTCTCATTTTGTTTTCTTGCCCGCTGTTTCTGCGATAGCTCAAGGCATTGATTCCCTATCGGTTGCAAAAAACGAAAATTTAGCGTTTGAGTCGGTGATTGATACTTTCAGCGCCTTCTTTTAGGATCAAAGATTTCAGGACTTTTTTTCTTCTGATAACACCAATATTACGCGGCACATATTGCCCCCGTTGTTATTAGTATATTATCAAATTTGTGAGGGAGTCTTGGGGCCTTGCAAAATTAGCTCCTCCAATTAAAGACACGGTTCTGCCGGCTTGTAATCATTGATGAAAACCCAAGCGCGGCGAGTAGAAGATTAAAAGGAGCTCAGTTTACTAATTAAAACCCACTCCAATCATGTTGTCATGTTCATATATTCATCATGCACCGATATAAACGTAATCAACATCAGCGTTCATTTCTCTTTCGCCTCTCATTTCTATAGCCACGCATTGTTAGCAATGATTGATGTGATGTAATGTGATTTGATTTGATTTGATCTCCTGCTTTCTGAATAATTGCTGGAATAAACAATAGTTTCTTATTCTTCTCTAATGAAAGGCATTTTCTATCGTATTAGGATTTCGACCACACAGACACAAAGACACAAATGAGTATATCATATATATGATATATATATATCAATATCAAGATTAATGAATATATATATATATATATATATATATATATATATATATATACGTATGTTAATCTTAGTAATATCTTATATATATGTATATTAATCTTAATAATATAATCTTATATATGTAAGTATATATTATATATACGCTGTATGTAATAAAGTGAGCAAAAAAAAAAAAGCATTTCGATCAAATGATAATAGCGTGAAACGTGTGGAAGTTTGATCTATCCCTTTAACGTGAGATGACTTCGCCCTGGTGCGACAGATGTGAAGGAATCTAATATTGCAGGCAGCCGCCAAAAAGCCGCACGCTAGTCACGTGACAGGGCTGAAATTTCCCTCATTATAGGCACATGAGCTTATCCAATCCGTTGAGGTAACCACAAGTCACACGTCCAATGATGCAAACAGTTATATAATTTATTTATGATCCAAACAGGTTCTGACATGTAGAGAGATAGAGAGAGAGAGAGAGTGAGAGAGAGAGAGAGAGAGAGATTAGATAAATATGTGTATGGTACATTAAATGATTCAATATACATTAATGTACATTCATGTAATGACGACCATAATATTACCTATACCCATTCTACACGATTACAATGAAGGAAATTAGAAGACAGAGCTTGTGAAAAAAATCAATCTAACCACATCACGGTTACTTTGCGTAATTTACCATCAAATCCTAGTCTCATCTGCTCTGACTGGGAGCACAAAGAAGCCGAGATACATTATTTACATTTCTTCCATATTCGTTGTTTGTTTCATGTTGCAAAATAGATGGCTCTCATTCCTTGTACGGAGAACTACACGCACATAATTGTCATTCTATATCAGCGTGAGGTATGTCTCGTGATGAAGTAATACAAACAACAATTTGACTCGGTAACTGAACTAATGAAAATAGATTTCAGGCTACGCTACGCAAAAAAAAAAAATAGAGTAGAAATCAAAGAAATTCAATTATTTTCCATGAGAAAAAAAAATAAATGAAATTGCCTCATTCTAATGCGACACGAGACACACATGGCCTACCATACTCAATACAGCACACATCTTTTAATACATGTACTGACAATGATGGGAGTCAAGAAAGTAGCACAAAGTAGCACTACGAAGTAATTGTGAGTGCATGAAAATAGATTCAGGTGGTTTGACTGATGCCTGAGATCTACCATGAACCTGAAGGATCAATATGCCGTAGTATTAGACTTCAACAACCATTCGTTCTGTTTGAACCTAATTTGTTAACGACTACATCACCTGTGTCTTACGCCGAACTCGACCCGCCATGAAATGACCTGGAAGGTTACTCATGTTTCCAAACCTGTCCTAATTCTCTACGATTGTCCTAGTCGAATTTCACTTCTTTGCTTACAGTCTGCTGGCATTTCGTCTCCATTTTCCCTTCTTTGGACTAATGTTTCTGTTCACTTGTTTGTTCAAACAGCGTCAATGCGACCCAGTAAAAGCAGTGCGGTTATCGAACATCTCCCGGGGGTAGTTTAGCCGACCTGTCTTCCAAGGTGTATGAATGCACGGTGGAGTCGCCACAAACATCGACTTTCAAAACAAAATTTTTTTGCGTTACGCCGAGAAGGAGAAGACGTGTAATTCGTGCATTAAATTTCATAAACTTCCCTATGCCTATACTGAAGGTAGTAAGTACTTCACCGTTCTTTGACAGCCTATAAACGGCACCTGTGTGAGGAATCAAGCAAAATATTTGTGGTATGTCTTCGTGTTCTTCGAGGTGCATGCGACTTTGCTTCGTTTCCCCCCTGTAGGAGTTTAGAGTTTAAGCAGGAAAGCATCATGTCCCAAGCGCCTCCTTTTTTAGTGCCTTGGAATTTGACGCGGAACGCAATTTAGCGGATCACACCCTGCCCTCACCGCCCTTCTGGCCTGGCCACGGCGCGTGCCGCGTCACATCGAATTCGATAGTCGCGGATCAATACACCGCTTATTGGCGGGAGTCGATGAGTTGAAGAGGCTGTGGAGATACCGCGGGTCTCTCATTGCCGCCTAAGCTACCCACCGTGGCCTGCACTCGACTCTGCGATTAGGTTACGTGGGGAAGGGGAAAAAAAGGGGCCCATAGGGGTCAACAAACTTGGATGACTGTCAAAATTTATAAGGGATTACATCGTAGCGCTTATATCAGTCTTTGGAGTGTAATCATGGTAGGGTAATTGAAAAGGAAACTGTTACTTCAAGTTCAGCATATATATGTATATATATAATTATTATATGTATAATTATAATTATAATTATAACAAGAATTACTATTATTATTATTATAATTATTATCATCATTATTATTATTATTATCATTATCAATATCATCATCATCGTTATTGTTATTTTCATTGAAACAAGACTTTTATGTTAAATAATGAATGTAATTTCTCTTCTGGTTACAACCGCTTTCCAAAGTTGAGAATCTATAATCTTTATATTTTACAATATATTCCTTTTTTAACCTCCGTGTTTACGAGTATATGGCACCTGATATAAACGTTTGTGCACACAAACAAAAATAGATACAGCAGTAAGATGTGCAAACTTAATAAACAAACTGTTGCAGCGAAAGCGAAACATTTCTTTTGCAGGACAAAACGAAGGTTAAAAATTTAGTTTTTTTCTCTTCTCACTCAAACGTTTACCACAAATACATCAATAATTGTGCAACAACTCCGATTGCAGTACACATGCCTTATGAAGTGGTTACGAAACCAAACTTTATACGTTGCACCGAGGGCCACTCAGTTATTAACATCTGTTCTGAAAGATACTTATTCTTGGAAGGGATGGAGATAAAAGGAATGAGGGGGGGGGGGTTGGGATAGAGAAAGGAGAAGGGATGGGGTAATGATCGGACTCGCACAACGTATGCTATAACCGACGGGGATGAATATCGCCTGTTCTGCTAAACAAGGTGAAAGATTGAATTGCAACGGTGTACATTTCGCTCTGGGACTAATTCAGGAAGAGAATCTTTGAACGTGAATTTCACAAGAGACCCCCTGCGGAAACTAAAAAAGCGTGGGAAGGAAGTCTGCCTCAATACAGGGAAGGACATCCGGGTTTGTTTGTTGGTTTGTTTGTTTTTTTCCTCTTTACGCCGTCATCTGAAACTTCCTCGGTGCACGTTTTTGTTCCATAGCTGACCGCCCCTGATGGTGAATGCAGCCCGTGAAACGTCACAGCTTTAAAAAGCGTATCACCTTTCACAAACTGACGGTTTTAGCCTGACTTCAGTATTTGTGTCGCAATCATAGGTAAATATGTATAACTAAATGCTTTATTTCCCACCATTTCCCCCCCCCCCTTTGTGCGATTACGAAACACGTGACAATGACGTGTCAAGAGACTTTACGTCATGTAAACACAGAAAGGCGTTAGTTATTGAAGCCTTTGCGTAACAAGTAAAAAATGTATATATCACGTATACCTTTCCGGTACGCAGGTAGACAAAACTCCAGCGTATTGACGCTCAGAATGTCTTTAAAGAGTGGGCCGCACACAACAAGCCTTTGTACTGATAATTTGATAACCTTGTAATTTATGGCAAGAATAGATATTATTACATCCATGCACCAGTAAACGGGACTCACGCGTTCTGTTTGCCAAAAAAGTTGTGTGATTAGAGATAGTGTCAAAAGTAATTTCAGATGAAAAGCCAAAGATGGTTATAAATCAGGTCTTTGCTATTGTCTAAACACAGAGTGCGAGTAACCTTCTATGACGTCACATCCGATTGTTTCAACGGAACATGGCGATAGAAGTGAAGCAGAAATATTCATACACAGTTGATTACCAACTTGATCTAAGTAATTCGTCTCGAGAATTTTAACGTAAAGAGAAAACACGTTTGAATGATTGATTCAAAGAGGCCGTCATGAAAAGGTTTGGTTTGTTTCCCGTAAATACTGACATATTATGCAATATGGCTGTTCTTTCACTCGACCTCAGATATATAATTTCATTTATTTTGCAGCAAGAACATTTCACACTAACTTACAGAGGTAACAAACATAAAATAGAGAACGGCTGTTGGCTTATAGATGAAATCACTCTATAAAGGAGAGCCTATTCACACAATAGAGTAAGATAAGAAATATGAATGATGCATATACAAAATAATAGCATTAACAATCTTGTATATCTTACAAGAAGTCAAAGTTTCAATGTACAAGAGAAGATGAACAATTCACAAGAATAATGAAATACGGCATTCATGGTGGTTTCCCATATTCTCAGGAATCACATGAGAGAGAGAGAGAGAGAGAGAGAGAGAGAGAGAGAGAGTCGAATTTGCAATCAAGCAACCAAACCACTCATCAGTCCGCGTAACTTTTTGTCCACGGTAATGTTTTCTTTGACATACACACACACACACACACACACACACACACACACACATACACACAGACACACACTCAGCCTCGCTGATTCTCCATTTGAATACACGTACACGTACACACACACACACCCTCACACACACACACGCTCACACCCTATAGATGCATACTTAGAAGCACACACGCTGACCCTAAGATGTATTGCATCGAGATAAAAGTACATGCAATCTATTCTGCAAATTTTGTAACTGAATTAAAAAAAAAAAGTTGAGTAAAATACTAAAATAGTTATTATTATGTAAATGTGAGCATTGTACGAGAATCTTGAGTCATATTTTTCCAAATCCATATTCCATTCAGAGTAGAAACCTCTACAATATTTGCCCGGAGAGATGATCCTTTTTAGCTATCAACTTGAAACGTTGCCAATTTGCCCACAGATTAATAGGACTTCAAATAGATTGACTCTTTAATATTTGACAAAGTGTTGACGGGCGGAATCCCTTGCGAAATCTTCCTATGAATTGTCAATAGATCAGACCCTATATAACCACAGTCATCAGGTTTGACTCATATTCTCCTTTTTTATCTTTCCCCTCTGCATTTATAGACCCATATACTTCAGCAAATTATGTCGTTTCTTTTTTCACTAACCCCAGACTTCCTTTGGCAAGGTGTCACCGTGGTATATCATCAGGACATTCTTTTAATGGAAAGGAGACTATGAATAATATTGGGAAGTAGTAAAAGGGAAAGTCTGGAGAGAGGATGACGTAGAAAAAAAATTGGATGACATAGCACTTTGAAATATTGAACCAAATTGCTCTTCAGCTCTGCTAGTTTTCCTTGTACTATTAAAGGGGGGGGGGGGGAGGTGACTTTTTCACTTTAAATATTAGTGTGTCTAGTTTGAGTGTTATGGCATTTGCTATCACATGAATGATAAACGTGATGGAAATAAGACATCACCATCATTCCTGAAGTGATGACTACCATTACTTTAGTTCAAGTTCGATTCAAAACAACAACACATCCATGTTTTGAACCTTTGATTGATTGATTGATTGATTGATTACCGATGACTGGTTGGATATAGTAGAGATAGAATTGTTCCTAATGGCGAGAAATGACGCCTATGATAGTCGAGGAGCCGTTGATTACGACGGGATTTCCACGATGTCGTGGCTCCCGAAAAGCTCGACGTCCTGAGGGTCGTCGGGGCTCGGGGAGTAGCCCCAGAGGAAGTGAGGGTTGCCGGGGATACTGGCGGGAAAAGCTGCTGGAAGCGTGTCGCGTGCGCGTTCCTCAAAATGAAACGCGCCCGTCTCTAGTAAAAGCCTGCAAGAAAGTAAAAAGCATAACAAAGAGGGGTTATTGCAAATGCCGATTGTTGTTCAGATGCAGCATTACGGACGTACACGCTAATTCATCAAAGAATGCCTTTGCATATCACAAAAGTACACATAATTGCGTTTAAGAAGATCAAAAACCAAATATAATATCATAAACAGACGGTTTAAACAATGTCTTTAGTTTGGATAAAACACATTTATTATGAAAAACAGAGTAAATATCCAACAGACTTTAACAGTACTTGTAAAGACTCACGGACAAGTAGCTTTCCTTCATGTAATTTGGTAGCATTGAGTTTGGACTGTGTGTGGGATATGACATCATATTGCCCAGATTTTGTTATCCCAGTCAAGCAAACGGCTTAATGATTAAAACATGATCTCCTTCACCTGCATCCGAAGATACGATATAATGTATGTTCGTGTAGTCGTAACTATATATCTATTTCTTTCAAGTACTCTGTAAGTATTCTTGTTCATATTTTGATGATAACGTTGTTGATTTGTTGTAATGATTTAATTTGTACAGGTTGATGAAATGAAACAAACTAAAATTGACACACAAAAAAAAACACCACCCCAAATCTGACTCACTCTGAAGTAATGACTAGATCACTGACTCCTGACACGAAACTCGTGCTCCTTGTTGGTCTCAATTATTATACAACGACAGAAAGAGACAACATAGAGCGGTGTTATTCACATAGGAGTAATTAGTACAAAACCGCCCGAATACAATAATGATTTCTCTGTTAGAGGTATCTCTGTGTAGTAGACTGAGATGTGAGGACAGGTCATTTTAAGAGTAAACAACACATCGTAAATGGGGCATTCAGAACTGTTAAACTCAGGAGAGCAGGAGGATAAACTTATAAAGAACGAGTGAAGTGGTAAACAGAGCGGAAATCCGTAATTGGAAACTGGACTCCAAAAGTCATTTGATCAAACGCATATCAACAGGGTTCGCATTGCAAAAACTGCTCGCGGCTGTTGGCGACGGGGAAAAAAAACCGAAGCGTATTGCCATGTGTGTGTCCATGTGTGTGTGTCCATGTGTATGTCCATGTGTGTGTGTGTATTGGTAAGTGTGTGTTTATTTTCTTGTGGTCCCTTTCTTGCGTAAAATGAAACGCCATTGGCCTTACGTATCATTTCTCTCTGCTAATTGATTTGTAGTATTATTTTGTCTTTTGCAATCTTCGATTATTCCTTCCCTTTTGATTTGACCCAGGGCGAAGACACGGAATGCATCACCAGTGCTTGATCGAGACAATAGAGAACTTTAGATCTGCGACGCAAATGCAAGGGAAACGCCAATTATAGGGAACTGTTGTGCATGGTGTTTTGCACATGCGCGAGACAGCTGTTTCTATATTGTCCAAGCCGGAAGGGAGCGTCGTCCTAGCGTTCGCGTCACAGATCTAGAGCTTGCTATTGATATCAAGTAACGATTATTCTACACATTGTTCTGGTCGCCGACGACAAACCACTATTTGACATTTAAAAATAAAGCTATGTGCATAATATTTACAAACGGAAAGCAAAGCAAAATAAGAAGAATGATAATTTACGTGAAAAATACGAAAAAGGGAAATGCGAAGGTATGTTGTATTAATTGACAAGGAATGGAACCAATTTGACACCACTCAGCAAAGAATGTGCATATAAATAATAAAACATATGTATACATGTGCAAGAGAATACGTTCGCGCTGGATAATCACGTCAGATAATAGTTTTGATAGCTGAAAGGAACAAGAAAAGCCGGTAGCAAAGATACAAATGGGCACGAGAGCTGCCGGCGACTTTTTGGTGTCATTTATTAAAAAAAAAATGATGGGGAGGGGGTGGACGTCTTTTTTGTACAGGTCCTAGCTAAATGGACACTCGGACCAGCCGCAGAAAAAGTGAGATATCAGTCTTCATCCAGGAACGTGATCTAAAGTTTCATTAAGTTTGCTTATATAATGTTCGTTTCCGAAGCAGATCACATCGATATCTTACCTTCCCTGCAGCATAAGTGAATTTAACTTTATATGAAAGGGTATAGAAAACTGATATCCTTGATGTAAGATTGGTTGTTACAACAAACACAAAAAAGAAATGTTTATTCAGGGTATATTGTGGCTTTCTTTCCCCAGTGTAACCTCTTCAGTGTTGCCACTGCTCAACCAGAGGGCCCTGCCATTAGTATTACCCTATTATAGAGTTGTCAAGTATCCATTTATACACCTGGCTCAAGAGGGGCATGGTGGTTAAAAACGTCTTGTCTAAGGACGTAAGAACTGGATTGGATTTAATGTCGGGTCCTTCAATTGAGAGTAAGGAGTCTTATCCAGTATTATGACACAGTGCTTGACATTCGAGATGCACATTCTGGTTTTATTGGATGTGAAGTTGTGAACGTAAAGAGTGCTGCAAAGAGTTTGACTGTGTGAAGTGGGTTTCAAAGAAGGCCTGAGGGGGAAAGAAGATCTTCAATAAATTCTCTGGATTTGGAGCAAATTCACTGATACCAATCAACCCTTGTGAAAATGGGAAACTGTTAGCCCTGTCG
The DNA here is from genome assembly GCF_964275005.1 of Diadema setosum. Taxonomy (NCBI): domain Eukaryota; kingdom Metazoa; phylum Echinodermata; class Echinoidea; order Diadematoida; family Diadematidae; genus Diadema; species Diadema setosum. The sequence continues at coordinate 29,692,580 of NC_092695.1, forward strand.
AATGTGATTTGTTTATGTCGACACTCTCAACGTGTAAGCTTACGTTCCCATACAAAATAGGAATGGAATCTAACACAACCATAGAACATTCATGTTTGTTTGGTATCTTTCAAGGAAACATCTTTTATGTCAAGTTCTGACTGCAAGTCTTTGTTTCATTTCGTAATGCACGACTGTACTGATGATAAAGTCATAGAATTAATGACCGAAAGTCATCGCTTTCTAGTTGAGATACTGAACAAATCGAAAAATAAAAGCCAACAAAAATCCGCACTTAGATACAAACTTTCAATGCTCGCTAGAAATCACACACATACCGGCAATGAATGGCCTATACCATGACGAGAACGTTCCTTAAGACGAAAAAGATGGCATACCCGTTTTTCCCGTATCACTTTCTCCCCATCTGACGTTCCATTTACCCTCGTCATGAAACCAGAGCATCACCTTACGTGCCTCCACCCTGCCCAGGAAAAGGGGGAACGCTTAAATTCGCCGGTCGCCTCGCATCTTCAACGGGGATTAAAGTAAGTAGTTTCCACTTACAAAGTACTGCATCCCGTCTGTATTTGATCATAATTTGGACGTTTTGTAATATATTTCCCTCGGCCTTCCCAATCGCGCTGATGGAAATAAATTTCATTATGATGAAATAGTTCGGTCTTGGGAGAGAAACATCCTGAGATTTGCTCGAAATGGAAAACCCCACATTTTCGTTCTGCGGAGTATTTCTTGTGTGTTTTTTTTTTTTCTCCGCTATTCTTATTTTGTCATGCACCCACTGCACAAGTATCCAAAACTGTGGCGCGCTAAAATTAGGTTAGATTGACATTAAAGGCACAGATGTTACTCGAAGGAGCCGTCGTATAAAAGACGAGTTTTATCTCAAGGGCATTCCCGTTACGTACTTCAAGACACCGACACGTTATTTAAACTGTTTTCAACAATGACGACAGGTCTAAAAATATTTATGTGCGTCTTCTTTTCTCACAAATGACCTTTCTGGAGTTTGTGGGACAAAGCTAGGTACATTAACGACAGATAAGCCCAGACGTTGATACCGCAATGATGTGTTGTAACAAGTTTCTGACAAATCTCTTCATTGTTAGTTTTATTTCGCAGATTACAAGGCGAGTGACTGTCCATTGGGTTGCAGTACAATAAATGAGGGGTATACGCACTGCACCAAGATCTAGGTGACGCAAGAAGCAAGGTACCAGTGCAGGTGTAATCAATCTCACTGCTCACTGTGACGTTTAGGGAAAGCCCGAAAAAGGTTATTTTACGTGTTGGTCAGGTGACAAAAAGTGTACTTTTTAAATAGTTTTTCTTCGAGATATACATCTCTCACCCTCTCTCTTTCCTTTTTTACCCCCGCCCCCTCCTCCTTTAAAAGTTTATACCCCCTTCATGTATGCAGGTAACATCGCGGATAACTGAAGTAACGAAAAGACTGTCCTAGCTACTGAGAAATACACACAAAAAAACAAAAAAACGTACGGGTCCAAATGAGCAATATTTTCCCCGCGGGCTAAATCATTGAAGAATCCCAAATACGTCAAATTGTCTGTTGTGCTGACAATAGCAAGCATAAATTCTCTCTTTCAGCTCGTTGAATTACGTGCCAAAGGAAGAAGACATTCACCCCACTTCCTTAGGAAAAACAAAAAGAAAACCCTGACAGGCTTGCCCTGCTTTCCGCTGATGATACATATGATTAGATTAATATTTATGTGACTACCATATCCGCGGAAAGCTTAATATTGCCCTTTTGCTATGATGTTGCGAAAGAACTATTGATGTAACGGTAATCATTTCAAATGGCAATTGAACTACCACTCCTTTATTAACAGGAAATCGTCAGCACAATGTTATTCCAAGCACACACCCACAAATCACATGACGAGATGCCCCTGAATACTGTAATCTCTTTAGATCTGTGAAACCAAATGAAAAGAATGAATGCTCGTATATGTATACACTTTATACATAATGTTCTTGTGCCTTTGGGCACGGTATTATTGCTTGTGCAAGCCCATGTGTATATATGTGGCCTTTTGTCGTTCTACCAATCTGTTCTGCAGATAAATGGGCAACATGCACCACACATAAATCATTCCTCGTATTGGAGGCAAACCCCGCTCATGGTCGTGTGGGTATAGTAAAAAAAAATGTGTCACCTTCATTTGCCATTCAGCGCACCACGGAATGTTTGATTGTTTGGCGTACCCGGCGACCTGGCCGGCTTTGGCGCCGCGGAACCCGCCCATGGTCGCTGGGAGTCAAGTTTGATATACAGCCGCCATTTGTCATTCTGTACACACACACACACACACACACACACACACACACACACACCCATCCACCCGCCCACACCCACACCCGCTCCCCACACACGCACACACACATCGTATGTTTGACCGCAGCGTGTGACAAACACAAACATGAAGGTCTTGTATACAAGTTTGGGTCTGTCTGGCAAGATGAATGTCAGAATTCCAGTCTTTCCTGTTACTGTGTTCAGGATCAGTGCCTGATTGTTATTAGAGTGAACTGTTTTCTATTTCTAGCTTAAAGTCCTCCTCGTAAAATTTCTCGCTACCAACTTCAAAACCATAAACGCACAAAACAAAACAAAACAATGTCTTGATATCAGGGGTAGATATGAACATAGGGCATCGTTCCAACCTTTTGATATTTTCACCTGGAATGATGATCACGAAGCCCCTTTTGATTATAGCAGCAAAGTGGACGGATTTCAGCATTTAAAAAAAAACTTCTTTGTTATTTCGAAGAAAAGTTGCAATGCCTGTGTTTATTCATACTCACACGTGGGTTGTTGGACTGACATTGATTTTTAGGGCCTCGCTGTGGGATTCCATCTTGTTTGCTAGCGAGACGTTATTGCCAAACAAACAGTACCGCGGCATCTTCTGCCCCACGATACCAGCTACTACCGCTCCCGTGTGGAGACCAATACGCATCTGGGAGAAGAGAGAATGAGAGAGGGAAAAATCACATGACTGAAAGCATCAAGAACAACATCAGCAGCATCGAACAACAACAACAACAACAACAACAACAACAACAACAACAGCAGCAGCAGCAGCAGCAGCAACAGATACAAAGGATCCGACATCTACAATAGTGGGAGCACTATATGCTTGGAATACTGGTTGAGGCTCTGGGCACTTCAAGGAGAGATTCTGAATTCGAGTCTCACATACATGATGATAATTATGAAGATGCACCCATGGTGTTTCTCTCGAAGGAGTGTTGAACTTGAAGATGTTGCGCTCTAAAGAATGCCTATATCTCGCTGACGTTACTGGCTCTCATTCATCTTTTACTGTCAAAGGCGTAGGTGGATCTTATCAAACAATGAATGACTGTCATGATCTAGCATGGGACTGAGTCGTTAGAATGTGAAGAATTCATTCGTAAATGAAGAGAAACCGTTTCTGATTATTATTGATTGTGTGCGCACTACTACAGTATACATTTCATCTCATAAATATGAAATATCGCCATGATCAAGATTTGGGTCTCCTTGTGTAAACGTGGGCCTGGGTGAGTGACTTTAATGTCATGCCCATCCTCGCAGATTCTTGGTAATGTAAATGATGCCGAAAGTCATATGATATATTCATGGTATCATTCGTCGTCCCACATCAGGGGCAGAGGACAGTTTTTATTGTTCGTGTGTGTGTGTGTGTGTGTGTGTGTGTGGCAAGGGGAGGAAATTAATGGCTGGTTTGGTCAAAGGTCAATGCTCCCTTCCCTCCTACGACAGGAAGAATCTAGGGGAAGGACTCACAAAAGACATTGGTCTTCTTGCGGCTTTTTTTCGGTTTTGTAATATTTTTCCCAGTTTTTTGCCAACCGTGTCTGTGTGTGTGTGTGTGTGTGCTGACCCAAGCCCCTTCCCCCTCCCCTCCCCCCTCCTCCTCCTCCCCCCCCCCCCACCATTCCCCGAGCACTGCACAGTATTGGTCTTTATTCGCGCACGGAATAACAAAACGAGCTTTTGCATTCCACTTGACTGAAGAAACACTGAAGCAAAATGCTCTCTTTTTATTGTCTTAGGGTCCAATTCGCTGGGTGGACGAATCATCAAAATTAGATTCAAGCGGCTCCATACGTGATGGCGGTTTGCTCTCCGTTTAAGGTTCGCCTCGGTCTCAAAGGCAATATGGCGAGGATGGTGTCATTGCGGATTAGAATCAAGCAGTGCGTAGCAAAGGACGGGTTCCGGTGGCCGTGCTGGTGAGAGTAAGCTCCATTTCCTCCTCAATATTTGACGAAGTTCGACACTGGAGGAGGGTGGGGGATGGGGAAGGGGGGTAGGATGATTTTTTTTTCAGGCTCGTCGTTGAGGCGGCCAACGATAGCACCGTTTCCTCCCTTTCCACTGATTTCATTACACCTCCTCGTGAGGAAAATTGTGGAATAATGTTATAACTGAAAATTTTCAATAAAACCACCTGCGAGTTGCCACATCTCATTCACTGCTGGGCCTTGATTTTGTCTGATGTGTTTCTCCCGGCAATTTTCAGACAGCGGAAGGGAGGGGAGGAAACAGAATGAAAGTTGATAAGAACGAATTTAGGCGGGATTAACGCAAAACAGGTTAACGGCACCGTAAAGAATAGCGAAGAAACCATATATTTTCGGCATCAACCCAGAAACTGGAGAGAATACATTTTCGGTAGAGAAGAAAATCAAAATGAAAATTTGCAATAGGGACATCACTTGACAGGCTGAAAGTTGATTTGATTCAATCAGTCTGTAGATTATATTACGACCAAATAGGAGGCTCTCTATACCAAAGGTACCAGTGTGAATCACATGGACATTTTCTCACTTGCTAAAGCTCTCCCTCATTTCCCCTTCTTTCTCTTTCTCTGTCATATTTGAACACATACATACATACATATATATATATATATATATATATATATATATATATATATACATATATATATATATATACATTTTTTTTCCTTTCCAAACAATATCGGAGGAGACGCTTATAATAAAACGACCAGCACCCATGCACAGTCGATCCAACATCGTAACAGACAGTCGTTCCGTAGGTTGACACTTTCTTCAGATGCCAGCTTTCCATTATTTCCATCCATCCCCTATCAACCTCCACGAGACGTCACCACCCGTTGCCGAGTATTCGAACCTTGTCTCCTCCCACCCCATCCCTCTTCCCACAGACTATCAGCGGGAATGGAATCCCATAACACGATGACCAAGTCGACTTCCAGATGCAACCAAACGGAAGAGCAGGATCGGTGCTGATACCCTACCCCTGGAAAACTGCCTCTGTCAACAGGATTACCGAAATCTGATATCGGCGGGGTTCTGCCGTCTTTGGATTTCAGACCTCGCTTCCATTAACATGTGCGGATCACAATCCCCCCGATTTTATCCTATAATAAGAATTGAAGGTGGTTTTGCGGCGAGGGAAGAGCCTATGAACAAAATGAAAGAAATAAAACAACAACTCGGCAGTCAAAGACAGCGGCGACTGCGAGGAGAGACGACTCGAAGGAATAAGAAAATGGCGCCATTTTGTCTCTCGGAGGACAGTGCCAATTTGGTGAAGGTGCGATTTGCATAATCGAATGTCAAAATGTCCTTAATTGCATTTTTTTTTTTGGTATTACGAGCCAGAGCATTACGTTATCGGTTTAGTACGTTTTCTTCGGACAACACGGTGCTTTCAAGCAAACATTGCTCTCTAGCTGACGGGGTGGTCCAGCCTCTGACTTATCAAGTTACATTTTTCTTATAATTTTGTGATGAGGTCTTTGGAGACATTAGGAATCATGGGGGGGGGGGGGGGTAGAGAGTGTCAAAACAGCCGAGAGGATGAATGTGCATGTATGATGTTGTTGAGGTCTTCCGGCCCTTCAGTTCCTCCCACTAAAGCGAAGATGACTGTGTGACAAGTGGCTTGAGTAGTACTCGTTGCTCTGCCTACAGCCAATCAACTAAAATCACGCAGTGACGAAAGTCTATAGCGTCCAAACAACTTTTGTCTGCCTATTCTACAATCTTAAAGTTCTTATCGGTCGCCTACCCCTCCCCCCATCTCTCTTTCTCTTTCGCTTTCTCTCTCCATAGCACATTCATGTGAGACAGAACAACTTGTTACCTGATCCCGAGTAAGATTTTGACGGCATTAAGATGTATTTTGTTATTCAGCTCGACACGTTTTGCAATTTACGATTTTTATCACTTTTCCCCGGAAACATGTAATTCAGCGTAACATGTATTCTTCAGCACGATTCTGCCAAGTGATGCACCCGTTAATACCGGAAACCTCTGTCTGTTGTACAGGTGTCCCGGCGAAATGTTACAATTACTTATTTCATTAATCCCCCCCCCCCCCCTTCGTGCAAACAACAGTTTGTGGCGGGGCGGGGGTGGGGTAAAGGGTATAGCCGGGGAAATTAATACAGTTGATTTTGAAAAGTTCACCTATTAGAAATCACACTACATGTATTTTGCTGTTCCTATGGAATCATATTATGCCATTAGAATGGAACTTAGGTATGATCGCCCGCGGGCAGAAGATCTTGCACTGTTCTTTCATACGAAAACAATTTTCAGGTTGACATTATGGCTGTCGATACCATGCAATAGGTCTACTATAGTTTGAACGCAACCAATCAAATAAATCCTCCTGTTCTTTCTAAAGCTAAAAAATGATTTGTGACGCATAGGCAAAGGTGATTTGAAGAAAACGTGTAATAAAAATGTATTTCACTGGGTTTCTGAACAAAAAGTCCATGATCATGTTTTCACTTTAAGATGAAGGTGTTTGTTCTCATCACAGTGTAGTGTTTGAATATTGTTTCAGGGAGATTCTATGTCCCTACACGAGGTTTAGTGGAATGTGCTATGGTGGTCATAATTCTCCCCCACCCCGTCATCTTTATCTTTTATTTCCTTTCGTCATTTTTATGATATGGGCAACTTTTCTAACAAAACTATACCAGCCCTTTTGTCCGTGTTGGCGAAACCACGTTAGAAGAATGATGATAATTCGTTGTTCAACAATAAATTATCCTTGTACGAGGAAAATAAATCGAGCACAGAGAGATAATCACTTTATTACCAGGCTCTGTCTCTTTCTTTCTCTCTCTATCTTGCCTCGGTAGATGTTCTGGAAACAAAATCCCCTGTTTATCATTTCCGATGCAAAGAACCAGGCTTGTACAGTGACGTTAAAAAAACAAAAACATGTCATGCTCATTAAAACCACGAAGCGGGGAGCACGAACAAGATTAGCATACACTGCCAATCTTAAGCCGTTCAAGGACATGGCGTGATTGCATCCACAACTCAAAAAAAAAAAAGAACCCAATTTTACAAAGTGATGAACAAACCATTCGCCATCGCACAATAAGGGACATTGACAAAATACATTAGACCGTCTGAGCCTTTGATAAACGAATGAAACCCCAAACAAACAAAAACAAAACAAAACACACACACCAACAACAATAACATGTCATATAGTGTACAATTAATAAATGAAATGAAATGAAATTATACGGGCAGCATATTTTTTTTTCAAAAATAGTATATTATGTGCATCAACGTATTGACTCTCTCTCAGTTAAGGGCTTTTTCCCTACGAGTGAACAGACAGTTTGATTAGTGGATTTTGCTGCCTAATGAGCTTTAAATGAAAACAAAATCACATCAAAGACATTAATACATTTGAAAGCTAATTGGTCATTACTTGCGTAACAGCGACTACTCTAAGCTACTACTCTAAGCTTCCCCCAGCAGTATAGGCTTCCAAATAAATGTAGAAAATAACACTTTCCTATTTTTGTTTACTTTATATTTAGACTGGAGGGCAAGACTCCTTCTCACACCTATTTTCAACATCTTGACATCGATAACTGCCTCACAGAGCCCCAATCGATAAAATCACCCCCAACAAATCAATATGTTACTAACTATGCAGTATCGGAATAATAATATTTTGAAACGTGAAGCACGAAAACAAAGGATCAATTGATTTTCGCAAACTTTAACCTGTGACTACGGTCTAAAAAAAAAATCACCAATAATCGATCAAAATTAAGTGGCTGTGGCCAAGATGATTATAGCCTTGTTAAACAAGAAATCATGACTCTTTCATTACATTTTTTTTCTCGTATTAACAAAAAAAAAAATCGGTTAATGTCTGACATCAACAAAAGATACTCATTCTGGCATTTTCATGTCACAGTATCCATCGCGATATTTTTGGACGGCTTTTGCTTTCAGGCTGTCATACATGTTGACCTTTTGACATACTTTCAATCTATTTTTTTTTTCTCCCTCCGATATCTGGGGGTTATTTCCAGCTTGCACAGACGTATTGAAACAGACAGCTGTTTCAGCAATGAAATGTTTTTATTATTTATTTTGCCGAGCACTGACAGGTCTATCGAATGCTGTCGGGTGCAAACAAGATATGTTTTGTCCCTTTGTTATGGTTATGGAACGATTCCTGGAGATGAAAAAAACAACAATAACGACCGATATTTCATATCCCTCGGGGAAGTCTTCTTTCCGTGTGGGATAGGCATAACATTTATGTTTTGTGTGAGTATCAAATCATAGCGACTATCGGAGGAAAAAAAGAATTTGCTATTTAACAAGGGAGAAATAATTCAAAGATCGATGCAGTAACAACATGCCCCTCCACCCTGAACAACATTCTCTATCAGTGTTGGCTGTACTGGAAAAAAAAAATCCTATGTGATTTTGAAAATTCTCTGCACAAGGTGAAATAGGAAGTCATCTGTTTTTAATCTTTTTTGTGTGTGTTCAGTCTAGTCTTCTTCACTGATATAGCATATTAAAGCGTAGGTGTGATTCATGCCCTACTTTGATTCTTATTCTACACCTTGCCTTTCGAATCGGATGAATCTGTTCCTTGATTTGACTCCGAATGAGCCAATTCCGAATTAAAATACCATTATTGTAAGCGTTGCGTTAAGCGATTTCAAACGATATGTTAAGATGAAACAGAACCGTTCCTTGGGGTACCTCCTTCTCTTCCGGACATTATCATCACTTTACGGAAACTTTGCATGAGTAGATCGGTTAATGTGCCCAAATATATCGGCTCAAACTCATAAGATTTTGATATCATATTGAGCTTGGATCTTATTACGTCTTCATGATGTCATTCTGTAAACCTTAATTTTTGTTTTCATTAAAGTAATGTATCGTCTGTGCCAATCACCCTGCATCAGTAATAAATTGACTTTTTTTAATCCTAACTATTCAGAAATCGGTACGTTTCGATAAGTTACTGTTTTGATGTCGGGATGGCCATTTCTTGTCCCTTCATAACTGAGAGAATAACTTCTTCGTGTTTCGAGAGAAAAAAATAGTTGAGACTATTCCATGGTAAAAAAAAAAAACCACCAATATTACCAATGACTAACCATCGAATGAATATTGAAGTACATAAAACGTGTAAAAACTCCTGTTAAGATAAGTAACAGCACACGACCGTAATGCTCTGTGAGATACATTTTTTCGTCAGCCATTTTTTTCTTTCTGTACTTTGAGTATGTTAAACTAAAGCCATCACCATTTATCTGTTAATTCTCTACGAGAGAAATCTTCGTGTTGGCAGGCTTTCCCTTTTCGCCGAGACTTTGAGCTACAGGCAATGTCTCTACTGTTCTCTCTCTGACATTCAAATAAACGAACAACAATTCTTGTTCACGTCGACATGTTAACTTTGTCGTCCTGACCTCTCCAGCTATGTAAACAGAGGAGGATTGCTGAGAAGCCCAGGACTTTGACATACAAGCTAGAGGTAAGAACGCCTGTAGGACGGGAACAAATGGACGAGACGTTCCCTGAATACCCGTTCCACTCGCGGGGAAAGTAATGTTGACACGAAAACCAGACGAGGTGCATTTAGTCAACTGTGACTGCGATGTAACGGGTGTAGTCCGTGTCGGAGAGTGTTCATCACCTTGTTGCAAACATTGATTGGCATTTTATGCTTTTTCTTTCCTCTCAGTTGTGTTCTTTGACCAAAGTCCTCCAGTAACAGTAAACTCTAGTTGTAAATCAAACTGTATTAAAGATTCACAACAACTGAACAATGTAGTAGCATTTGTATGTGCATGTAGGCCCTACGCTTATATTGCGATGGTTAAACAACAATACACGTCGTCAATGTTAGAAGTCACACGTGCTGCAGCAAATACTTCATGTGTAGGCATAATAACTTATGAAGTTGTCACATGCCATCTTTACGTGCCCATTCGTTTTTGTTTTGTTTTGTTTTTTTAGTTTTACTTTCAGTGTATGCCAATGAAACATTCAGATGTAATTCATTCGAAAATCTTACATTATTATATTCTATATACTAGTAAAGTAAAACTATTTTTATGAGAGAAACACATAATCATTCAGTGTTTATTCTCGATCTCTAGGTACACCGGGAAAATCAGAAGAAGAAGGGATGACGTATGTGTGACGTATGTTCTTAAATCAAGACTTAAAAAGTTTCATTTCAATCTTTGTGTCTTGCAAACTGTTATAGAGTCTCTTTATATGCGTGGATTGTGTGCGCATTTGGACCTCAATGCAATTCGTGACAACGACGACGACAACAACAACAACAATAATAATAATAACAACAATAATAACAGGAATAGCAGCATCAACAAAGGGAGATCCAAACACAATAAGTACTACTTCTTCGAGGTTTGCTCGAGGCTTGCCGACAGAGAAGCAAAACCTCATAAAGATGAGACGATTTTCTGTTAGCTTTGAAAAAATAATTGAAATGGTCGGAAAGAACAAAGCGTGCATGCTGGACACTGGAAAAAAAGTCTAGATATGGATTTGATTTGTATCAGCGACCTGGAAAATGTCCTTTGCATTTAAAACGGATAAAAATGTAAACACGCTCATCAGGGCATGATGAATTTAAGCTTGAGTCAGGGGTTGAATAAAATCTATTACTTAAAGACACATTTGCTTTAAGGATTTGACAAAGAACTCAAGAATTTCAGTGATGGATGACCCATCACCTTACCTTCAACGGGTTTCCCTGATGTGACATTACAGTTGCTGCAGCCTGCATCATTTTGATCGCCATCTTGGCCACTCCTTGCGCATGCGTATTTGTCGATCTGTGAAGGCCTGCCGCCACACAGTAGGCATCACCAATGGTTTCTACCTGACAGCGTGAAGATAAACAAAACAGACGACAACAGAAGTTAGCAAGGTGTTTTTGTTTTTGTTTTCCGCGGGTTTCGTCAGATACTGAACAAACGAAGCGTTTCACCCTTGCTTTTCAATGCACTGTCTTTCGTAAGGTAGTAGCTCTGTGGTCATGGGGCACCATATTTGCAAGTTTGCAAAACAGCCACTGTGTGTGTGTGTGTGTGTGTGTGTGAGTGTGTCTGTGTCTGTGTGTCTGTGTGTCTGTGTGTCTGTGTCTGTGTCTGTGTGAAACATGGTTAGCTACCTGTATCTGCATGCCTGGCCTAAATGTGTTGTAACAGTCTGGGTTGATTGTCTGCTGACACACTTCAGCCTTATTTAGGTCAATTTGTATCCTTGACGGAGAAGTGCAACCACAAGTGGCAATCAAGGAAGGACGATCCACTCATTGACATAAAATTTACTCTTTTTTTAAAGGGAGAAATTATGACAGAATTTGTCGGAAAAAGGAGTGATTACACACACACACACACACAAACACACATGTATATTTATATATATGATATATATAGATATAGACATTAATGTATATATTATATACTGTATATGTATATTATATCATATATAAGATATATATATATATATATATATATATATATATACTGTTTATGTATATTATATCATATATAAGATATATTTCGTATATGTATATATATATATATATATATATATATATATATATATATATATATACTGTTTATGTATATTATATCATATATAAGATATATTTCGTATATGTATATATATATATATATATATATATATATATATATATATATAATACGTTATGAAAAGAATTACTAAGCTCAAGTTTAGTGTTGTTTCTCTTTCTCTTAAAGATGGTGGGTTGAGAAAATTGCCATCTTAATATAATTACTACGCAGAGTTCATGTTTCGGTCAAGAAGATGTAAAGATAGGGATGTTTTCTGGTAGAAAAAATATAATAATCACACGGAAATCACATCAGAGACAGCTCCCTTTTGTACTTCGTTTGAAGCAACAGATGATGGTTGGAAGATGTCAAAATCTTCACCAAGTTCTAATATACATTTACGATTCGCTGCTACCACAAGTACCTGCCTGTCATCTGTAAGTAAATGTACGTAAGGATATGTGCGGAATACAATTTTGGTTTTTGTTGATTGTTTAAGGAAGATGATTTCTTCTCATTACTCGTAATGAAGGAGATGACAACACGCAAAGATGAAGATTGCGGTTTACCTATTGCTTAGACTGTATGTACACATCTTGTGTACAAAATGAATACTGCGATGTATCATACATTCACAAGGTGTTTTTTTTTTGTTGTTTTTTTTTTACTTACTAGTATTGCCAATTTCACAGACAGTAATCGAATATAGCTGACAGATCATTTCAGAGGCCTCTTCCCCGGTAGAGTTCAGGGAAAAGTCATTCTGAGATATCGTAGCAATATGAACAGACTAAAAAAATGAAGAGGTGAAATGATGAGAGCACCCCAATATTCATAGTCTACCCGTCGAAATGTAGATGAAATTAAAGTGCTTTCAAAACAGGGTGACATTCATGTCTTGGTTTGAACGATACACTCATGGAGGATTCTATCAGCTCAAAGACGAGTTCATAGGCATTCAAGATTATGGCCATCTTCGTAGCTTCGTATCCGAAATGGGGTCGGTAGAGCTATTTATAGTAGCAACTCGATTTCTTACCAACTGATAAACTCTGAAAGGTTTGATTTGCTTACAGCTTTATTGATCCAGGTACGTCCTAAGTGTTCCAAGCCATTTTTTTTTCTATCGGTACCGTCCGCCAGATAGCAGAATTGGAATCTTGAAGAATGCTATGAGAATGTTCTAGCTTATATATATATATATATATATATATAATATATATATATATATATATACTTTCATCTTGACTATACTTGACTTGATTGGGAAGCAAACTAATAATGTAAGCCAAGTGTATCTAAAATTTTGTAAAGAAATTAATATACGATATCAAATGCAGTAAATAAACACCACTCGATACACTTGAGTATCGTACAAGCTTTGTACTCATTTTCAAATGCATTCTGTTAATTTACGTTTTTGCTATTATTACAAATATGTTCTGCTTATTCATTGTATATGATTTCTCTGTTTATTTGATGGAAATGAAAAATGAAGATGAACTTTGAACTTTGAAAAAGAGTTTGATAGATTGTAATTATGATAATAAATACGGTCGACATGGTCAGAACTCATATAGTCAATGTGGAAATATTAAAGTGATCATAATCGTGATTACATGATTATGAATTTTCAATGACATTGTGGAAGTTACGTAACATTGCACAGTATCCCAATATGCAGATGATGCTCACCTTTATCACGCATGAACAAATCAGTATGATTTGATAGAAAAGCGTGTTAACGAGGATTTAAAGGAGATAGTAGAGTGGCTTAAGTACAACGGACTTCTACTTCTAAGATAAAGCAACCAAACAAACAAACCGCTCAGGCATGCCATTTCAATGATCTAAGAAGGGAGAGAGAAAGGGGGGGGGGGATGAGATAATTTCCCGTAGCTTTTCACTAATTCGTACCCTTATACTTCATCTTTTCTCTCAGCTTCATGGATAGCTGGAGCGGAAAAACGGCGGTTTAATTTTCTTCACCACTTGACTTGGTTTGTGATGGATGAATCTCATCGACTTTTCAGGAATGGAGCCTAGTTAGCTAAAAATAGGATGATACATGGGTTTGTTTGTTGGAAAAGGACAGATTATGACGTGACTAAAGCACTTCAGTTGTCAATATCACATTGCCCTCAATATCTTAATACTGCGTGTTGTCACAACTTTTTGAAATAAATTGATATCAAAATGTACTTAAAAATGACGACAACAGCAAATTTGGAGCCAGTGGTTGTTAACTGCAAACAAAACAAGGAAAAAAAGTTTCGCATATACACACTGGCAAGCACAGACACACGTACATACACTGAATTCCATTTTGTTTTCACGTCAGTGTCTCTTTCTCATAAGATATGCACATTGCCTTCTGACACGTAATTTGACAGCCTGCAATCGCTGACATCACTGCTCCGAAGGCGCCGCCTACGGCTCACGTGACACGCCATGGGCATACTTAGCAACACGAGGACTGACGGGGTCAGGCGTTGCTAAGACAAACCTTGAAAAACATTTTGGTCGACCCTCACCGACGGCTGTATCCTACGCCTATCAATCAAAGAGGAGCTGAATAAATACATAAATTTCCGGGAAACGACTTGAGGGACGTCTAGTCTTACAGGAACTTGTTCAGTAACGCGATGACAGTGGCTTCAAATACTGACGAAAACGATTCGCCTTACATCTTTTCTTCTCTTCATAAAAACGAGGCAAATTAACCAGAAACGCTCCTTCTCACCGCATATCTATCTATCTATCTATCTATATATATATATATATATATATATATATATTGTCCCACCAGTAGATAGGCAGATTCGATCGAACAATCAGATTAATCGGAGGAAACTATATCAAAAAGGTTTATCGTGCAATTTGATTAAAGCATTTACAACTAGGTCAACATTCAAACGATT